>NW_027101706.1:600000-902344 GCF_035609145.1 Eleutherodactylus coqui
ATATTCAGCCCACCATATGAATTCTTAAAAAGCTTGAAGATTTATAAGAGGCATGCACTTCTTACCCCTCGGACAGGAAAGGAGCAGCCAGGAAGCACGGATAGATTGTGGCAAGATAAAACCTTACCTTACTGCTCAGTTTTTGTCAATCCGTGGTTCCGAGTGGCTCCTTATCCCATCTGGGTCCGGGGGGGTTTGAGGTGTAGGTGGTCCTCTTGTTCCATCAAGCCCCGCGATCGGGCGCCAATTACTGATAGGGATAAAATCCATGTTACGTTAATATGCTGTGGGGCTCCAAATCAGAGCTGGTTATGCCGGCCACCATGAGAAAGCAATAGACACAGGCATCACGGTCGTGTCTTAGAGCAATCTGAGTTTATTGTGTACTTTGTCTTTCTTATACAAAAAATAGTAGGCGTATCAGAGGTTGAACTGCTTTACAGAGGTCGACCTGTTTTACTGGTACATAATTTTGTCTTCTCTATAAACAATGCTTTATTTGTTTGTATGTAGACATCGTGTCTGGTACCCTGATTATCATCACACTCTACATTCTAATCACATGCCCTACCTAGACAGCAGCAAGAAACAAAGCATTCCATACAACCTTTTGATCAGTGTAACGAGATAAACAAGATCTTGGAGACATGATGGACACTTAAGATTACACCTCTACATAATGTAATTAAGTACTAGCCTAAATGTACAAGCATTTTAGCAGAGCTTTTTATAGGAAAGCAGAATAGAGTGTACAATTTAGGCCTACAGCCTCCGGAAACGTATATTACAGATGGATGAAATGTATACATATATAAGTTTTCATGTTCATAACCCTCACAATGTCAACAAGGGATGTGGTGCCGACAGCAATGATTCTCTATGTGGGACAAACGATTAGTCCTGCAGAAGGTTTGAATCAGCTTATGTAAAGGCTTGGTATACAAGTGCCAATGATTTGGCTCTTGGCTACCGGAGCAAATTGCTCCATGCAAAATGCACTTAAAGAGCCTCTGTCTTCAACTGTTGGCCCCATGAACTGTATAATGGGCCTCAAAGATAAAGGGACGGGGGATCAGGTAAGATGCTTTTTATAGCCACAGGGTCCCTGTTCCAGGACTGTGTTTCTGAGAAATTAGTGTTCGCATATATATGGTGACACTCTTCCCAAGGCTGTGTGCGCCCACTCTCCTAAAGAGATAGATGGGAGAGCGTATGCGCACAGCCTTCTGATATGGTCACTGTGTGTGTGTGTGCTGATTTCTCAGGGGCCCAGCACTGAAACAGGGGACACTGAGTATAATAAGCAGACCACCGGCCCTCACCTTTGAGCCCCATAACTTAGTTTACAGTTAGTGATGACAGAAGCCCTTCAACTAATGTGAATGGCCACCTTTACTTTAGAAATGCTGTATTATATGCTGTATGATTAGATATTTTTAAACATATTTTGCCATCTATAATTGCAATGAAAATTGTTCAATCCCATTGCAAGTTTATTTGCCAAATTTACAAACTTTCAGCTGTTTGCAAAAAAGCAGGGGATGAACAATTTAAATAGCTCAACACAACTAACATAAGTGGTTTCTCCAAATACAACACAAAATATAATTTTTCATGACTACTGCACTTTTAGAATTATTCACCTTCCTCCCTCAATAAAATCCCTCATGGGAGCACACATTTGCAAATTAGGTGTTGTCTTAAGCACACCTGATGCAACTAATCAAGGGCTTTATTATCTATCTGGACTAGATAGAGGTTTGTGGACGACATTTGACTGCATGTTAGAAATATGGTTAAAGGCCCATTTAGACACAACAATTATCGCTCAAAATTCGCCTTTTGAGCGATAATCGTTATGTTTAACTGCACTGACTTCATGCAGTTTTCGTTAAGCTGTCGCTCAACGTTGTCTTTCAGCATGCTGAAAGACAACAATGAGCCTTATCGGGGATTCACAGCGGGATACAGCTGATACTATTGTTTCAGCTGTATCCCGCTCCCTGCTGACAGGCTGGGTATGAAGAACACAGCTGTCTAGCTGCGTTCTCCATACCCTTCTCGGGGCGTTCGGCTGGATAACAGCCGGGCGCTACATGCAGAAAACAGCTGGATGCAGAAGACAAGCAGGGCCACCCCGCTTGTCTTCTGCATCCTCCGCTCCGAGCGCTCGGCTGTATGACAGACGGGGGCTCCCAGCGGGGAACAGCTGGATGCAGAGAACAAGTGGCTCCCCGCTTGTCATCTGCATCCTCTGCTGGGATCGCAAGGTGATCGCTCAACGTTTGAGCAATCACCTTGTGCTTAAATGACACAACGATTATTGCTGAAAAGTCGCTCAAAAGACATCTTTCGAGCGATTATTGTTGTGTCTAAATGGGCCTTAACATAGTATGTTAGGCTGAAAGAAGACAATGTCCATCTAGTACAACCTGTTTCCAACCCCCTCTCCCCGGAAAGTGAAGACATCATTGCATAAACAAGGAAAATTATATAAAAAGTTAGCAAAGGCACTGACTGTTCCTATAGATACAGTTGGAAGCATAGTTTGCAAGTTTAAAGTTAAAGACACACTGGCTACACTACCTAAATGTGACAGAAAGAGGAAGCTATCACCGGCTGACACCAGATTCCTAAACAGGTAGGTGGTCAAATACCCTTGTATAACTGCAAAACACCTGCAGCAAGATTTGGTGGCAGCAGATACTGCGGTTTCAATTTGCACAGGAGTACAGCTCTACTGACCCAAAGCACAAGAAAAGTCAGCTCATGCCTAAAGCCATATAAATAAGCAACAGAAGTTTTGGGATTCTGTTCTGTGGAACATGAAACAAAAGTGAAACTTTTCAGGCCTGTGGATCAGCGGTATGTTGGGAAGAATAAAGCATATGCTAAAAAGAACCCCCTGCTACAGTGAAGTATGGCCGTGGCTGGGTGATACTCTGGGGCTGCTTTGTGTTGTTCTGGCTCTGGAAACCTCCAGTATGTAGAGGGCAAGATGGATTCAATCAAGTATCCAGGGCATCTTAGAAGAAATCATGCCTCTGTGAGGAAGCTGAAGCTTGGATGTCATTGGACCTTTATAATAGGACAATGATCCCAAACATACCTCAAACTCCACCAAGCCGTGGTTTCAGAAGAAGTCCTGGAAGCTTCTGGAGGGGTCTTCACAGTTGCCTGACTTGAACCCCGTAGAAAAAAATCTTTTGCGGGATGTGAAGAAGGCAATTGCAGCATTCAAACCCAAGAATATTGGTGAGCTGGAGGCCATTATCCATGAGAAATTGGGTAAGAGTCCTCAGGAACGCTGTCAGAAGCTGCTGTCGGGCTATGCATCACGGTTACAGCAGGTCATAACAGCAAAGAGCTCTAATTAGTACTAAAGACAATTCTCATGAGGGGGTTGAACAATTCTGAGACTGCAGGATTCTTTAAAAGTGTCATTTTGTGTTGAATTTGGAGAAGCCCCCTGTTATATTAGTTGCATTGAGATACTTAAATAGTTTTTGTTAGTTTTAGGTTTTTTTTTGCAAAGAGCCGGGAGTTCGTAAATTTAGCAATGAAATGTAATTTGGGGGTGAATAATTTTGATTGCAACTGTATATGATCAAACATGGTATGAATAGAACCCAAGGCAGGAAATACAATATTTGGGATCACAGTAAGAGTCAATAGAATTATTCTAGGTTAACGTATATTCAAAGCCTAATTTATTTTCCTTTCCATGAATATTTTGTATGTGGGTGTGTTTGTCGGGGGGGGGGGGGGGACATAATATATAAGGAACTTCTGCTGCAGCATTGAGGCTCATGAAGGAAAAAAAGGAGGTGATTGGTTGGTTAAACTCTTTCCTATTGATGCTATGAAGGTGTTCAAAGCTCTAGTGCATATAACATTTGCAAAAGGGAAGCAGAATAGCCAGAGCAGGCACAAATATATTCAGTATTTTTATGCACTTGCACGAATGGGAAGGGGGGAGTAGTGGCACCTGGTGAGGAGCTCCTTTGTCTTTTGCTCTATGTACACCCATTTGTGTATTCCTATGGTTGAGAAATAAAATCTTGTTCTTTGCCTGGTTAGTGATTCCGATGATGGAATCAAGCATATTGTGTTGGAGTTACTTTTAAAAAATACTATTAATGTCTCAAGAGGACTGCCCTTAAAGGGGTTGTTCAGTTGTCAATTGTTGATGGCCTATTCTTAAGATGAGTGATCAATAGTAGAGAGGCGGGAGGCAGACCCACCGATCAGCTGTTCTCTGGGCTGGTGCACTCAGCTGATTTCCGCAGAAGTGTACAGCTCTGTTCCCACTGCAGTAACCCATCTTGGTATTGCATGCCAAGTGCCCATTCATTTAATTGAGAACTTAGCTAGCAATACCAAGCCAGGCCAGTGCAGTTGGAACAGAAATCAGCTTGGTACTTGAGCTCACTGACCCACAAAACAATCGACCGGTGGGGGTCCCTGGCACTAAACCCATCCCGAGAAAACGCCATCAATAATTTACCTCTTTAAGCTTGAAGATGGCCATACACCTCCCTGTAGAGATGCGTTGTTCAATATCATTCAATAGGTGAGAGCGACAAGCTGCTGTCAAACCAATCTGATCAGCTTCTATGAGGAGGTAAGTTCTAAGCTGGATCATGGTAAGACACTAGATATTGTACTGTATGTCCTGATTTTTCCAAACCATTTGATATTGTGACACATAAATGGTTGGGACATAACATGAGAATGCTTGGTCTGGTGGAAAATGTGTCTTTGGGCTCAGTGATGGAAAACAGTTGTTACTAAAGGCAAGGATTTAAGCCTGAAGAAGAACCCTGCGTTGGTTCTGAAATACTTTGTCCAGTTTTGAGCACCCCACTCTAAAAAAAGACATAGGCAAACTGAAGCAAGTTCAGAGAAGAGTTACCAAGATTGTGAGCCGTCTGCAAATCATGTCCTATGAGGAGCAGTTAGGAGATATGGGAATGTTTAGCTTGCAAAAAAGAGGGCTGAGAGGAGACTTAATAGCTGTCTACAAATATCTGAAGTGCTGTCACAGTGCAGAGGGATCAGCCATATTCTCATCTGCACAAGGAAAGACTAGAAGCAATGGGATGAAAGTGAAAGGGAGGAGACACAAATTAGATATTCGACAGTCAGGGTGATCAATGAGTGGAACAGGTTACCACGGGAGGTGGTGAGTTCTACTTCAATGGAAGTCTTCAAACAGAGGCTGGACAGACATCTGTCTGGTATGATTTAGTGATCCTGCATTGAGCAAGGAGTTGGACCAGATGAGGAACTTCTGGTCTTGGAACGGAATAAAATTGCTGATTCAACTGCCAAGCTGTCTGTCAATGTATCAATTATTAAAGCAGGCTGCAAACTCTTAATGTGATGGTATCTGAAGCCTCAAAGACTGTCCTGTATGTTTCCTAGGGTATCAGGTCTCCGGTTTCAGGCCTATGAGGGTGAGGGTACCTTCTTACATATATGGTGGAATTGCCCCAGACTTCACTACTTATACTAGCATGCTAAATCTTTCTAGTCTATAATCCAATAAAAGAGCTATTAATTGATACATTGATCTACAATTTCCTTAACATATACCTGGGTCCAGAAATGGTGAAGGGGATAAACGAAACCTTTCTATATTCGTGCATGGTACTGGTGGGACAGACAGCAGATAAGACAGTCTCCCAGAACCCCCCCACCCCCCACCCCACCTTCATTCCTTTTCAGTGAACTCATAACGGTCTCATTGTATGTTATAGTAACACCTTAAAAGGTGTAACTTATGTTAAACATTTTAGTTTCAGCCTATCATGTATTATTATTAACCTTGGAGGTATATACTTTTCCTGTGATGTCATTTATGGTATATAAACCAAATACACCTTTGAATAAATTAGAAATCATCTGATACCGCACAGGCTGGTGTGATATGTATTTCTCCTGGGTCCAGACTTCTGCACGAGATCTGGGATCATCTTCTCTTTGATAAACACATAAATTCTCCTTACATTTTTGGTCCTTCGAGACGGAAAGACTCACTGCAGAGGGAAGGGACAGCCTGGCTGTGAAAAGGTGGGTCTGAAGTACTCTCCAATCATTAAAAGACCTCCGTCTTGCTTAGACGTCATTAGAGGCCAGTCGGGCATCCTGTCTGAAACAGTGATGTTTTTCCGAACTAGCCTAAGAATTTAGAAGCCTCCCAGATAACGTGTAGTAAGTATAACAATGGTTAAACTTTTCTTCTCTCTTCTTCTGTATGCTTTGGTGTTAGTAAATTTTACAATGGGTATTGTAAAAGAGAAGCAAGTATAGAGGAATGGGTTGTCAAGGGACAATAGCAGTAGTCTATGTGCGATGTGTATTGTAAATTAGAAGCAAGTATAGACAAATTTGTTGTCAAGGGACAATAGCAGTAGTCTATGTGAGACCATAGGCATTGTGAGAAGGCTACAGGAAAGAATTACTCCACGCAGCACGTAAAAGAATCGGTTAGATGACGTCATGGGGCACAGGGGTGTCCAGGAACTTTACTTCTTATCTTACTACTACTACTTTTTCTTTGATATTGTGTTATAGAGTAACTAAGAATATAAAGAGGGCGGCCGCCTACTAACATATTGTAATATTTGTATTGTTGACTTATACTGCATGAAGCGAATGTGTGAGTGATTTGAGATAAGCGGATCTGATACGTGGGCACTGACCTCTAGGACACATTAAGGACCAGCCTTGCTGTGCAGGTTGTTTTCGGACAAGCCCCATATTGTGTTTTATGTTCACAGGCCCTACTCGGAAAGGCAGGAAGGAGTCTTCGTGTATATAGCGAAGCACTGATTCTGGTCAGGAACCCCTGCGTTTTCACTATACATTTTAGTGGCCAGAGGCTTGTTTTATGTTGTTTGTCTTGTAAATCGATGTCAAGAACATAATTACTAACAATGGGAAATACAAATTGTAAGGCATTCTCCTGTGCATGTCTCTGTTGTTGCCAATGACAGGAAGTCCTTGAAGGGGATAAGAAGTACATGGACAAGTTAGATCCTGACTGTCAAATATTGTGACATAAGGGGGGATAGAAATATGGATTTAAAAAATAAATTAAAAGTTCCAAGTTGTAAAGAATTATGTGATAAAATACGGACAAAATCAGCTAAAGATCAGCAGAAATACGAATTATCCGCTGCTGAAGCCTGGTTAAAAGAAGCCCCAAACTGTCACGCCCATATAAATAGAGCCCCGACAGTTTTGATAAACAATTCAAAGGGTTAATGAGGAGTTACAATTAAATGGAAAGAGCAGATAGAAAAATTCTAGGGCCAGATTGGAGTTCTGTAGAAGGAAATTAGAATGGGAAGGGCGGAGATGGTAGAACTCTTCCATAGGATAACTAGGGGGAGAGAGATGATACTAACACTGCATATAATCAGCCATTATAAAGAATGCGTTTGTAAGTGCAGTAAAGAAGGAAATAGGAGGTTATATAATGATGTCGTAGAATTCCTTTGCGGAATCACGGCTTACTCAAGTTGGAATGTTTACACCCCTCCATATTAATTCTGAATTGATAATGCGCATAAGAAGTTTTCACACTGACACGAGGTTCAGCATGCATAGCTTCCTCAATTCTAACTTTAATGATCGGCGTGTAGCCTATTTTAAGAGTTTAACATATCCGCCCATCTGGGCAGGTCAAAGATTACATAGATACAACGTATTGTTTAATTATTGGATAAGCATCTTGCAATTCTTCCATCCTCCGGTCATCTGTGATTGGCCATCAGGTGGTGGATGAAATGAGTGGGTTGTCCTGGAGCCACGTGTGGTTCCTTCGATATGATTGGATGTTACATCATGAACTATAAATTGCACAAACCTCCCATATTATTTGCATACGTTTCCAGTAAAATTGCTTGGGTAATTTCTGCGGTGGCTGTTTCAGACTGTGGTTGTCCGTCTGAGTTATACTGTCCTCCAAAATTGCAAAACAGATGGAAAATGTAACGTGTTTATACTATATATTATCTTGTCAGCGTTTTGAGTACAGAAGTTTCATGTTGGCTTCCCCATGTCAGCAGAGTTATAAAACAGATATTTTCATATGAGCGGAAGTACCTATTGCATAACTGTAAGAACATTATATTTGTAGCAAGACAGAAAGCAAATATGTATACAGAATGTTAAATTGACAACTGTCTACTGCCAAGGCCCACGGATCCATATAGATATATACTGGGCTTCCACCACAGACCCCCCTTGAAACTATCTGTTTCACTAAACTCGCCCTGCTCCGTCCCACCCCAATCCCCCACCGCTGACCCTAGACTCGCATTGTGTTGTAGACGACTGGGCCTATTACTGCCATGGGGGTATAGGATGGTTCGACATCATCACATTCTGGATCCATGATGACGACGGTTGCGCTGACAGTGGGCTTTTTGTTGGACGTCGTAGTGGGACAGGTGGACCAGGCAGTCATCAGGGTCGGAATACACTGTATGCAACGACAAACAGAAATTAGGATGACTATAAAGGTGACAAATATAATTAATAACTTCCTTATCAGAATAACCTCTTGTGCAGAATGTTCTGAAAACTCAGTAGAGTGGCGGTCTTTCACAACTGTCGCTTAGGCTGTAAATGCCCCTCTGATACCTAGGTGTGGGTTCATGGCAATCGGGTCTTTTGGTACATGTGGAGGTCTAGGCTACCACCTGGGATCTCGAGGCATTAGGCATTAGGTGCGACCTTTACTATTTCAGGTAAACACTGCATAACTGGTATAGAACCCGCCTTCTTGACGTTACCTCGATTCATCGACAAGAGTGCAAAATCAGGACTATCTAATAACTGATCAACATGACTGAACCCCTGTCTTATTAGTACGTGCATTATCATATATATTAGTCTGGAAGGAAAGAGCTACAAGGTTATTATTCCCACTTCCCTTTTCCAGAGGCGGCAAGGTAACAGGACCAGGGGCGTTGTAGCACCGGTATGTTGCGTGGACATAAGCAGAGTGCACTGCAGATAAAATAAAGCAAAATCTTAGCGAAAACCTATCACAGTGTTCTAAATACACAATGTCTTAAAACTTATTTTTCTATATTTTTCCCTTCTCCTGTCAGGTACCTAACTGAGGAAAACAGACTAAGGTTAGCTCTTTTTAGTTAGTGCTTCTTAATGGCAACTGCGTCTTTACCTGCGGGTCACGTTTTGTCTGGAATGTAGGTACAAGTCTCCCTTATCATCTTACAGACACTCCCTTTTTTGGCTAAATCGTACCTAGTGCCATTCTATTTTGGAAAGTCATAGTCGAGGTAGGTCCTATTGGTAGACTAGTCCCTATAAGGCGTCTCTAGTATAATTTATAAACCGCTGTTAATTATAATAAACATAATTAATCCAGTCAACATTTATTTACCCTAATAAATCAGGAAAATTCTTTAAAAACTCGTCAGGTACCCCCCTTGGCTGTCTTATGACGTCAACGTACATGTGTGGGTCAAAACTATCACCAGGAGCCTCTCTTCTCACTCTAATGTGCTGTACTAGAAGTACATACTAGTAGTGTGCACAGGTACGCACGGCGTGGGACTACCTAATCTTCACCCACACCAATGTCCCTCCTGGAGATAGTCCTAATGGTGAACACGTCCAGGTCGCCTCACCCTTGCGTCAGGGTTTTCCCACTGCCCGTAAGTCCCTACTCCTAGGAGGGGGGGGGATCCCTACCTCACCTTAGAGGGAGGCCATGGATTCCCTGGGCTCATTTCCGGGCATCCATACCCTCTATCTGTACAAGTTAACACCCCACAGGGTGTGCCCTCGCCGGAACCTAAGGTCTTCTGCACTATCCCTTGGCAAATGGGAATTCCACTGACAATCCATCTTAGGAGATCGGGGCAGGCACAGTACTAGTACATTTCTCCTTTTCTTTGGTAGCGTATGTGGTTGGCATTATCGGAACTGGCTCTTCATCTTTTTTAAATAAGGGAAATATTGGTGAGTTCCCCCAAAATCTCCCTCTACCCTGCCTAATTGCCTGGCAGGTGTAGTTTCCAGGGTAGTCAGTAATACTCTCTCCGGTGCAAGACACTTAAGTAGTTATAGAGTATTCCTTCTTCCATTTCTCACGGACAGTGTAATTAGCGGAAATGTTCGTGAAGAGACTAATAAACCACTCTTCAGCATCTACAGGGAGATTTAGGGGGACCATCCCCGAGTGTAGTCGGGCACTACCGCACACGCAACAGTTAGACTTGTTGCTCCTGTTAGCATTGTACCTCATCAACATTGAACGAGTTATACTGGAAGGTAACCATACCCCCATATTCTTCCGACTAAGGATTCCAGTTGCCACCCTCCTCTCTCACTAGCCCTAACCAGAGTAATGTCCTTGGCACAACTAAGACTGGTCTCCCGGATCTGAAGCTTTCTTACAGTATGAAGCATGGATGGATCCATGTAAGTCTTTCGGCTAGTTTCACAGCTGTGGCAGTAGTCAGAAGCACCTGGTAGGGGCCATCAAATCGGGGCTCAGGAGGGTGCTTCCTGGGGAACTTCTTGATGCGCACCCAATCCCCAGGCTGCAAGATATGTGTCCCAGTGTCTGCCTCTGAGTCTGGAAGAGAACACCTGTGTACCTTCGTTTACCTCATTCACTTCCGGTACCCTGTATCTGCAGATTACCTCATTCATGAGCTTCTGTGTGGTTATCTGCTCATTTACCTTAGTATCAGGGTGGGCCTCCAACCTGAAAAAGACTCAAGCAACAACAAGCACATGTTCATACTCCCCAACAGGTGTGAGCTGAATGTGGTCAAATTGGCAATCCCTGAAATGGGTAGAGTGGTCAAGGCAAGTGTTATATGGCCACCTTACTTCTGTCCGGACTTGCATATGGCAAAGATCATGCTAACTGGACAAATGATGCAGCAGCTACAGAGAACCTAGGTGTCACCCATTCTTGTTCAGTGTCGACGTCATCGCTGCTTTTGATTCTGTGTACCAGTTGGGCCATCATGGGGGACAGGGACCTCTGTAGGCAAGTTCTGTTGATTGTTCGCCATACGCCGTCCTGTTCTGTCGCTCCCGTCTTTTAGCCCATCTGCTTTCTTTCCTCGTTGACTTGTAACTGTAAAGTCCTTGACATATCAAAGTCCAAAGTATTTATCAGAGTCCAAAGTATTTATCAAAGTCCAAAGTTTTTATCAAAGTCCAAAGTTTTTATCACTGACTCATGCTGTCAGTATTTATTCTTCTTTCTTCCACGGCTTGAGGGCCGCTGCCTTTGCTGTGTTGTCGGCGAGGGTGTCATCTCTCGCTTCTCCGTTGTAGAAATCGGTGTGGATTCTCCATTGCCAGGTAGTAGTAGTAGGGTTTCCATGAGACTCTGCACCGCTGCACCATTCTTAATTGGCTGTCCTACTGAGATAACAAGCTGTCTGGCCTTCCATATTGGGCCATAATCATGAGCTATGCCAAATGCATTCCAGGAGTCAGTGTAAAAAGTTGCCGACTTACCTTCCACCACTCCACACGCCTCAGTGAGGGCCTCCGGTTCCGCTTCTTGCCCTGAGACATGCGGAGGCAGAGCTTCTGCGTTTAGGACATCTTGTTGTGTCACCTCTGCATATCTGGTTCGGAATCATCAATCCTCACCCTGATACCATCTACAAAGAAACCTCAAAATATGCATCATTAACAGTGTGTACATCACTACAATAATGTCAGAATCTTGTTGCACAGAATTTTAACCAATTTTAAAAAATAGCTGATCTGCCATACTCAAATCACCTATGCCTCCCCTCCCCCCAGGAATACCTGATTAAAAGAAGAGTAGCCGGGTTCAAGGTATTACAACATTGGGAAGAGATATTGGGGGAGGCATGGAAAGAGCACATTGTAGCCGGATCTAATAGGCCAGAGATAAGTGCTTGGGTTGCACTTGCATGAGTATGTTCTGGGTGTCATTTGGGGTGCGGACCACTAGGGGGTAGTCCAATAACAACTTAGAAGATTTGTCAGCCATTGCCTGTACTGCTGCCACCGCACAAGCAGATGAGGGAGCTCCTCGAGTCACTGGATCTAACCTCATGGCTGTGGTTGTCCTCCGTGCTTTTGTGTCAATACTGTCGTATGGGTGGCAGTATGAAGCAAGGCCCTGAAAGGTGCGGAATTTGGCAACAGTGTATGTACAGGTATGGCCTGCAGAACTTGGTTAGTCTTTGGAGGCCTCCAGGCCTTACAGCCTTCTGCAAGAGAAATTAACAGTGAAATTGTGGCCGGTTGGCAGTTTTTCCGAAGCATCAGCACACAGCACCTGATCTGCGTGGCTGACCCTTCACCCCCTTTTTTTTTTTTTTTTAAACTAGGGGAATACTGTTTGACCCAGGGGTGTGTATCCGGGTCTCGTATATATTATCATGGTGGGTATATTCAATTTTCCTATGTCTGTCTTGTAGTTGTCCCATAATTTGTCAGGAACCGTGGAAAGCTGAGTTTGGGACAAGAGAAAAAACAAAACTTTTTCTTCTGGCTATCTATGATTCTTACCCCCTCCTTGGATAAGAGACGTGTTCTTGCATCATCTAGCTCCACCCCTCTGAGTGTGGCTAATCACTTACTTCCTTATTCTCTCATTCAATGTTTGGCAGTCCTTGGGCACACATCGCAACTCAATAAAGATAAAGTCTTATGCATCACACAATTTACATTTTACAAATTACGAGTCAATCTGCCCCGTTCCTCCTGTGGATACCTGGCCTTATCGTTACCTGCTTGTTTCCTATTCCTTGGCTTCTCTGCAGTTTCTCCACAGTTTCTCTTACTCCCTGTAGTTTATTTATTTATTTTATATTGTCTGTGAATATACGTTACTTGTGCTGGGACTACAGGGCAAGTAACTTCCTCTTTTCAGAATCTCTCCCTCCCGTGACAGCCCAGCGACAGGATTACAAGGGATTACAATTTTTACTTTTACAACAGTTTTTGTCCCAGACTTCCGGCGACCGGGCAGATGCAGTCTTAGATGCCGGGTATCTCCATCTGATTGGTAATGTACTGCAATTCTCTCTATTCACTAAACTGTTATATTGAACGCTGGTGCCTTTGGCGTGTATTAATACAGACGCCATTTCAACCCACCTTCTCTTCCCCTTTTCAGGTCTCTTAGGGAAATTCTAACGTCTAATGCATAAATCACATATATTATGTTGTAACTTTACGGTCACAGCGGTGACCACCTAACATTGTATGTGGTTACAATTGAATTGGGGACTGCTAACATGTATGCTGTTGGGGACTTGGCAAACATAGACGTATTTTCTTGTGGGCATGGTGGGCTACGCAGTCTGTATTCTTAAGAGCCCCCTCAGGATGTGAGTGGCATATAACTTTTTACATTTATGTGACGGGTGTATAACAAAGTTTAGAGATTACATAATAAAACATACGAGTAGTTTTAACATCCAACATTAGTTAAATAACTAACAAATGTTGGAGCACAAGAATTGCTTTGCTTCTATTAGGAGTTCCACTTCTTTTTAAATGAACTTAGCAGCCTTTTTTTTCTTCTTTTCCTCCAAACACACTTACGGGCACAAGCCTATACTTCTATGCTATTGTTAACGTTTAACAATTCAAAGGCAACACAGTTTAGTAGTCTGTCTTTTACTAGAAGGGATCCAATAATGCAACCTAACCTATAAAGTCCAAACCCACAGCGCGCCACTGTGTACGGTGCATTATCTTGGCTATAACCCAGCCAATGCAATGCTCATTGCTAACAATCCCTTCTTACAGCTGAGCAGGACTGATACTAATTCTATATAATAACTCAGCAGGATTAGCTCTACACAACAGACAAGCACACTAACTTTATATAAAGGACAGGCAGGACGTTTTAAACACACAGAAAGATTGCTTGATTAATCAATGATAACTTGACTCTCCACCCCTTCCACACTTTCCTGGAGGGTGTAAGAATTAACCTCGGTACAATGTTCGCTGCCTTTCAATTTCAATCATGGCTGCCAGATTTATGATTATAGAAGTCTCCTCAGACGCCAGACACAATATGCCCCGCCCTAGAGTCTCTAGCATTTCTGTCGCTACACAGTTTATCAATCTACCCTCAGACGGAGGGATCTACTCGTGGACATTCAAACGATAAACAAATATTTGTGGACACACACAAATAGACAGAGCACCAGTACGGCTGGTTTTAGTCTTACTGCCCCTCGGGATCCGGTCTGTCAGTTCCCTTTCTTCGGAAGCCTTTTACCAGACTTTACCGAAGTAGCGATACCTGCCCAGACGTTTGACGGCTTTCTGACCCTTAGGCTTTGTAACCAAACCAGACCAGAGCAGGAAAGCCTTCCCGTCAAACTACCCTCACAGGTCCCTTACTCTTAGGTTTTGTAACCAAACCTGGACCGAGTAATCGGGACACCTGCGCAGGGTCAACCCCCCCCTTAAGGCAGCTACTGACCTCGCCACTCGACCAGTACTCTCAAAACAACAGGCATGTAAACATTCCTTTATATCTTATGACAGGTTCTTATCATGTGATCGAGACTTAAAGAAGTACCTGTCGTCGTGCGTCTCCAAATCTATCGGCCTGGCACGGCACATAGGCAAGCCCGGAGTTAGCCACACAGGTATAGATAATTAATTTATCCTACCGTGTATTTGGTGGGCCCGCTAAGTCCAAGGTTGTCTATGTCCGTGCCTTGTGTCCGATTTCTTCGGAGCCTATCGATCACAGTCCCATCTGGGGTGCCACTGTCGTAGAATTCCTTTGCGGAATCACGGCTTACTCAAGTTGGAATGTTTACACCCCTCCATATTAATTCTGAATTGATAATGCGCATAAGAAGTTTTCACACTGACACGAGGTTCAGCATGCATAGCTTCCTCAATTCTAACTTTAATGATCGGCGTGTAGCCTATTTTAAGAGTTTAACATATCCGCCCATCTGGGCAGGTCAAAGATTACATAGATACAACGTATTGTTTAATTATTGGATAAGCATCTTGCAATTCTTCCATCCTCCGGTCATCTGTGATTGGCCATCAGGTGGTGGATGAAATGAGTGGGTTGTCCTGGAGCCACGTGTGGTTCCTTCGATATGATTGGATGTTACATCATGAACTATAAATTGCACAAACCTCCCATATTATTTGCATACGTTTCCAGTAAAATTGCTTGGGTAATTTCTGCGGTGGCTGTTTCAGACTGTGGTTGTCCGTCTGAGTTATACTGTCCTCCAAAATTGCAAAACAGATGGAAAATGTAACGTGTTTATACTATATATTATCTTGTCAGCGTTTTGAGTACAGAAGTTTCATGTTGGCTTCCCCATGTCAGCAGAGTTATAAAACAGATATTTTCATATGAGCGGAAGTACCTATTGCATAACTGTAAGAACATTATATTTGTAGCAAGACAGAAAGCAAATATGTATACAGAATGTTAAATTGACAACTGTCTACTGCCAAGGCCCACGGATCCATATAGATATGTACTGGGCTTCCACCACAATGAGATACATGATTACCCTTAGGATGGGATCATTGCAGGATGTTTTGGAATATGCAAAACATGCAGAAAAGTTTTACAAAGAAAAGGTTGGGAAAGTGAGAGTTTTTATACAGGGAGAAGAATGTGACACGACGGTTCAAGAAAGTCAGAGAGGTCATTGGACAGCGAGAGGATGTGAAAGTAGAGGCAAAGGAAGAAGCAGAGGTGGGATACAGCTCGGGGATTTAAATGTGTGTTTGAATGATTGGAAATCTGGTGATTTTGCCTGAGGATGCCCAGAGAAACAATGCTCACAGGCACCTTGGGGAAAAATGACTAAGAGGGATGGATGTACAACACTTGGAGGATCTCTTGGCAATTTCTACTGCCTGAGATAGATCTCCAGGTGAATGGGCTGATGATTACTTTCCTGGTGGGCTCAGGAGCCACCAGGGCATTAATACATCCCAATATATACCCAATGTAAAATGTAGTAATAGTCATATCATGGTAAAAGGGGTTAATGGACGGACCCACAGGGAATCCCTCTCTGAACCAGTTATAACAGACCTAGAGACAAATAAGCCTGTGAAATGTCAGATTATATAGTCTTAAATATGTCCAGTAAAATGGTTGAGATAAGATATTATGATAAAATTAGGTACACCTTCACCAGAGTACCTCAGGGCTGCTGTGAATCTCCAACAATTTTCTCCCAGGCTATGTCAGCAAACTTAGCTGACTACCTCTAGGATGCTGGAACTGGGCTACTACTGTATGTTGGTAGCTAGCAGCAGACAGTGGAGCGAATTGTGGGGGGACACAGTCGAACCCTTGAGGTTTCTTTATAAGCAAGGCCATAAAGTAAACAGGTAGAAACTCCAATACTGTCAGCAAACAGTTAAATATCTGGGGTATAACCTGTCAGATGAAGGTAGGCAAGCAATTCTGGAAGTCCCAAAACCACGAGCAAATTCTGTCCTTTTTGGGAATGACAAACGTCTGCAGAGCCTGGATCCTAAATTATGCATCCCTGACAGCACCTCTTACCAGACTCATCTATGATGAACCTCTTTCTGCAGCTGACAGGATCCAGTGGGATGCACCCTCTGAGGAAGCCTTTGTCAGGTTAAAACAGACTCTGGTGGGCACATCAGTCTTGGGGGCTGCTGAACTACAGCAAGCTCTTTGTGCTGTTGACTCAAGGGAAGGATATATGACCTCTGTGTTAACTCAGGCACACAGTGGGAAACAGATCGCTGGCATACTACTCCTGCAGACTAGATCCAGTGGCCGAGCGCTCCCACCCTGTGTACAAGCGGTAGCAGCGGCAGCTGAAGCAGTCAGACCTGCCACTATAGTGCTGTTCCGCCACTCACACTGTGTACCGCACGCAGTTGGTTATACTCATATCTTTGTCCTTCCAGACATCCCTCCTACATGACACTACTGCTCTCACAGCCACACCTGACAACTGAGGGATGTACTACGCTCCATCCATCTACCTTACTGCCTATTTCTTCAGACGGTCCTCCATACAACTGTCTAGGAGAGATGGCACATAAGGTGTTACCCAGACCAGATCTGCAGGATGTATCTCTTGTAGATGCTGAATACACTCTTTGTAGATGGGTTGGACATCTCCGCAGAAGGAAAAAAAACTATCTTACCTAAATCGTTCTTCAGATATGCAGCAAATTTGAGCCATGGCCTGTGTCATTTCTCAACAGGGGGGATGGTAGCACTCATATCGAAAGTATTCACAGCCTATGCGTTTACAAACTACTCTAAAAATTTTTGTTTATCTTATATTCCCTTGTGCCTTGTGTTTAGCACAAATAATACAAGACCATGGAGGGGATGCTGTCCTACACCTCAGTATCCCCTCCAACACATTTGTATGGACTACATAGAATTAAACAAATGTGAAGGTAAGAAATACTGCCTAGTTATTATAGATGCTTTAGCCAAGTGGATAGAAGGGTTTCTCACAGGTCAGTCGCATGAAGCCTCAGTGGCTAAAGCATTACTAAGGGAAATAATACCAGGTGATTGGGTCCTCATCAAGGGGATAAAGAAAAAGAACTGGAAGACCCCAAAGTGAGAAAGACCTTACCAGGTACTCCTGACCACTCCTGCTGCAATAAAGATTGCTGAATGGCAGACCTGGATTCACCATTCTCACTGTAAAAAGGTAACACAGGCAGAGCAGGGACAGTGTGCTGAGGGGGTCTAGTTTAGCCCATTACAGGGGGGTGGGGGGGCACATTAGGTGGTCTCCATCTCAACTCGGTGAAGAAATCCACACCCTTTCCCCATGGGCCTCCTCGGTAAGGACAAAAATAACAGGAATAACATTTCTTTTCGGTGTATTGGTGAGTCTGGGGAACGCTATTGATGACAGCCCTGAAATTGTCAGAGGTCATCATCATATTACCCGATCCTACACGATGGGGGAATGGTGGAAGAGCTCTGACCATTGTCTGTATATAGCATCCCTCACTCTCCACCCCGCTATACTGTGCACATCTCCAGCCCCTTTACCTTCTGTATCACCCCATTACTTGTGTAAGCTCGATGGAGCAGAACCATCACCCCTATTGTTTCCATCAGCTGATTACTATGTATCCGTGGTTCTGTATTTTTTGTACTTTTGTCTTTCTGTATTCCCCCTGTCTATGTAAACACTGTGGAAATGTTGGCGCTATACACATAAAGATTATTATAGATATGTGTCAGATGAGGGACTTGTTGGCATTGTACACAAAGGAATAAGGCGTGGCTAGATGCTTGCCTGGCTTGATAGTACTCTTAGTCAGGCCACATCCCTGGTGGCCATTTTAGTGCTAGTCATGGCCTGCGGCCATTTTAGTACCTGCTGCAATACCCTCGGCTGTCGCCCAGGCGCCACCTTGGCTTCACACCTCCCATAGATGTACCTTTTACCTAGCATCCCAATGCTTGCACTGATTGTAGTACACAACACTAGTGATTAGTGCCTTCTTTGACTTGTGCAGGAATAGTAAGAACCCTCCATCACTGTCCTCTGTGTGTTGATGATATGTAGTCTACCTTATTAAGTGTGGGTTATAAGATAGGGTCAGTATGATACTGTGGGATATTTAGTCGTAGCAGAGGAATATGTATGGTCTCCTTCAGATAAGTGTCAGGTAGTGAGGGGACAGGTTGCTATGGATGACGGTAGTGCTGACAAGGATCAGAGATAGTAGGCAGCAGGACAGCAGAGATGATTACATGATGCAGATAGTCCTGGGGTAAGACAGTGAAGGAATGAAAGTTTACAGTAGTATTAAATGAAGTTGACAGACAATGGCTTGAGTGCTGGCTCTGTGTGGTGGGGTTAGCTCACAAATGGTTAAATCAACTGTTACATTGGAATGCTTGTTTCACTTTCACCCTCACCTTTCAGCTTTAGAGTTTAGTGAGAAGAAGGGAGGGGGGAGTGTGTGACTGACTCTCTTAACGTAGTAGTCTGAGAGCGATGCTCTGCTTGCTTGAAATGAATAGACTTGTAATGAAGATGATCAGGAATTAAGTTTAATATAAACTTGTGTGAATAGGGAACATACATTCTTGCTGTTATTTGTGTACATGTTAGTTCTGTAATTGGTTTGCAGTGCGTTTGATTGTTAAATGGTGTTTTCAATGTGATAATGTCATGTAAGAAAAAATAATAATAATTAAGTTGTTAATAATGTGAGACCTGAGTGTTCCTATTAAGGGAAAAATATTCCAAGGATACTGCAGTTAGCTGTAGGAGTCTAAAACAGTTAAAGCTTTGTTTATCTTACTCCATCACCTCTCCTTGATAAGAGAAATTCCTGAGGGGGGGTTGTTAAGGTTGGAGGATTAAGCGGTTAAGTGTATAGAGAATTATATGTTATTAATAATTATATGAGATAGAAAGACATGACTGTACGATAGATAAAAGTTAATGACAAGTGGCATGGGGGGCGTGGCTTGGCATAGGAGAGGGAGGCCGCACATCTCGGAGCTCCGCTGCCACTGACTCTCAGAAAACCAGAAAACAAAGAAAATAGCCCATACCCGATGATGACTAGAGTGGGGAAGAGGAAGGCAGACCAGCCACAGATCCAGGGATCCCCTATAAGTCGGTTCCTGCACGGAACACACGCCGCCGGAGCGGGAAGACGGCTCTCCAACATGGCACTGGGTCAGCGCGACAAGCCCGCGCTGAAGCAGAGTGGAGATCCAGCAACCCTATCCACAGGCCAGGTGAAGGCAGGAGAGCCCCATGCTGGCACACCGCCAGGGCAGAGAGAGAAGCCCATACAACAGCGGAGCAGAGCCATACCCTGAGGGAAGGAGAAAATCCCCTGCCGACTAGACCCAGGGGCTACAGACAGAAAAGAGCGGGCAGCCAGTACAGGGTGCAGAAGCACCACCTTCAAATGCCGGAGGAGCAGCGCAGCTCCACACCAACACGGAGCAGGGGCAGCAAGAAGGACTAAGGGAGCAGTGGACCAAGAACCCAGGTACCTCACCACCAAACAGAGCCCAACACCCTGAACAGGATGGGAGGGGGAATAGGGCAGAGACCCCGAGGTCACCAGCGAGACATTCCACTGTACCCACACTCTACACAATTGGTAATGAATCCCATGAAACCCCCAGCCAGGGACACAGCCCTAACGCAAAGGGTGGCAGAAAGGGACCTGATGCAGACCATACCCCTCCCCGGAAGGACAACCCAAGCAAGAGCGGGGTAATGCAGGGAGATAATCCTATCCCTATCGCCCGACCTCCTTCTCAACAGAGAGACAACAGCAGAGATATAAATACCTTCCATGACTACAGCTCCCAGTAATTTCCCGAAACAGAAGCTCCTGGCAATCATACAGCGCCACCTGCAGACGATTCCCAAACACTACAAGCACTCTGGGTCATGATACGTGCCCTACCGACCAAAACAGACTTAGAGATGCAGATACGATGTATAGAAGAGAAACACGAGAGGGCCATCGCGGCAGTTAACCACTCAGTACAGGCCTTTACAGAACGGGTGATGGCGCTAGAAGAGAACCCCGAGGTCTCCTATATGGACTTTCAACAGCTAACAAGCTTCATAGAAAAACAGCAGAAACAGTTCAGTGAGTTAACTTTCCACCTCGACGACGTCGAAAACAGAGGCCGCCACAACAACCTAAAGCTGAGAGGCGCCAGAAGCGCTCTATGAGTGTGTAACAACCGTCTTCAACAAGCTACTACGCCGTCCGGAAGACAGGACAATAGAGCTGGACAGGGTCCACAGAATGATGGGCGGGAGAACAAGGAACCCCAATCTGCCAAGGGATGTCATCTGCCGAGTGCACTTTTACAGACAAAAGGAGGAAATCCAACGCATGGCATGGGAAAGAGGTCCAGTTAACTTTAACGGAGTGGAAATTACTATCTTACCAGATGTCTCCAGACTGACCCTCAATAGTCGGTGACTGATAAGACCACTTGTGGACGCAGCACGCCAGGCGGACGCGACCTACAAATGGGGCCACCCCTTTCATTTAATATTACACAAGCGAGGCCGCCTGTACACCGTCAGATCACCCACAGACCTGGACAGAGCTTTCAGGTTCCTAGAAGTCCTGGCGGTGCCCATTCCAGACTGGACTATGCCCATGGACACGGCACAGAGCAACCCGTGACCCACGAAGGACCCAGGGAACCTTTCCAACCGGCAAGGCAGCAGGGACCGAGACTAACAACCAATCAAAGAAATCGAGACTTATTGTGCCCCGCCAGCAGATACCCTACGAATGATGGCGGCGCGTTCCCCAGTCTCTTACCCGCCGGACGGGCTGAAAGCTGTCTAATTTTGTCTCTTTGCTTCCTCTTGTTTTTTTCCCACAGTACTACTTCTAATGATAGTGGCATCCCGCAAGTTCCGAGTAAGAAGGTTATAGAGGAACAGATACGGAATCGGTGGTCGTTTTCCTTGTTATCTGATCTCCGAGTTAGACAGCGGCCTTAACAGTAAGTGCACTTCCACGTTACCTCCAGTAGGGCATCAGGGGGCCTGGCTTAACCCCTTTTTTGAGGGGGGGAAACAGGCTCCCTGACTAAAATATAGTTGCTAGCCACCGGGCTAGCCTTAGTTGTGTTTGTCCCGGATTAGTTTTCCTTGTGTGTCGTGTAAGTGTCCATCCCCCCTCCTCTTTTTTTTTCTCTTCTTCTTCCACTCTCCCCTCTCCTTCCCCCTCTCTCTCTATATCTTTCCTGATTCTCAACTTGGTGCTTTCACTACCCCTTCTTTTTGCAACCTGATCTTCTCTCTTTCGCAATGTCAGGCTCCGCTAACCTCTCCATAATCTCCATTAATGCGCAGGAACTGAACGTGCCAGAGAAGAGGTCCTCCATCCTCCACCTCCTCTGGAAAAGAAGAGTACATGTGGCCTTTATCCAGGAGACCCACTTCCGCACGAACAAAAGCCCCAGATTTGCAAACGACAGATTTCCAAACACCTACCACAGCACAAATGCGGAATCCAAGTCCAAAGGGGTCTCCATCCTTATCGCCAACTCCGTCCCATGGGAGCAGGAAGAGGTCCGCTGTGATCCGGGAGGTAGATATATTTTCCTCAAGGGGAAACTCACTGGCACACAAATCACACTAGCGGCCATCTATTCACCCAACTCCAACCAGGTGTCCTTCTTAGAGGAGATCCTGGAGGAGCTGGAGGAATTTCAGGAGGGCACCCTGGTCCTGGGAGGAGATTTTAACATGCCGTTGGACCCAAGAATAGACACATCTAAAGGCAGCGGTAACCTTCCCAGGTCAGCGTACCGCAGGATCAAAAATACATTACACAAGTATCAGTTGGAAGACGCCTGGAGAACCTTACACCCCACCACAAAGGACTACACGTTCTTTTCCCAACCACACAACTCATACTCCAGAATCGATTTTTTCCTCCTCCAACTCTCATCCCTAGCGAATCTAGTCTCGGCTACAATAGACACCATCACATTTTCAGACCACGCAATGATCATACTAGCGCTGAAATTACCTACCCTGCACAATAGAATATGGCATTGGATATTCAATACACGGCGAACTCAGACGAAATCCGCACAACATTAAGGAAATACTTTGAACACAAAGTCACTCCAGAGGTTGACCCACTAACGGTATGGAAAGCACACAAGTGCGTGATACGGGGTTTCTGTGTAGGCCTTGGCTCACGCATTAAAAAGGAACGTAGCGCACATCTCAGGGGACTCCTGGATCAGATCCAGGCACTAGAGTCCTCCCACAAATCGACACTAGACAGAGAGAAGGGAACAGAATTACTACGGTTGAAGGAGCAGGTCCGTTCCCACTGTCTGGGAAAGGCAAAAGTGAGCCTGACGAAATGTAGACGTCATTTCTTTGAATTTGGAGACAAACCGAGCTGCATATTGGCCCGGGCCCTCCGCGCAGCAAGAGCTAGGGCCTACGTTCTACACATTAAGAACTCCGAAGGCCACACACTACATCTTCCCGAACAAATCACAGAAGCGTTTTGGCAATATTACTACTCTTTATATAACCAATCTCCACCACAGTCCGAGCAAGCCAGAGAACACAAGAAAGCTAGGATCCACGAATGCCTACAATGATCAAACATTCGCAGATTCCCAAAGGAGGCCATAGAACTGATGGAGGCCCCAATATCCCCGACTGAGCTAGCAGAAGCGCTGACAGACTCTCAGACAGGGAAAGCGCCAGGTCCAGATGGGCTAACCCTATCATATTATAAGAAATTCGCAGAAACACTTACACCCCACTTCATCCAAGCCTTCAATTCCATAACATCCGGAAACAAAATACCTAGAGATACCCTAACAGCACACATAGCGGTCATCCCTAAAGAAGGGAAGGACCCAGCGCAATGCCAGAGCTACCGCCCCATCTCTTTACTTAACGCAGACCTGAAATTATTTTCTAAAATTCTGGCAAATAGGATCTCCCCCTACTTATGTAACAATACACAAAGACCAAGTCGGCTTCGTCCCATTAAGAGAGGCAAGGGACAACACAACCAAAGCCATTAACCTAATACACCAGGCGCACAGACTCTCCAAATCGATATGCCTTTTATCCACAGATGCAGAAAAGGCATTTGACAGGGTGGAGTGGGACTTCCTATTTGCGACAATTACCCACGTGGGTATGGGCCCTAACATGTTACACTGGATTACAGGCCTATATTCCAGCCCATCCGCGTCCGTTAGAGTAAACAGCCAGCTTTCAAAGCCATTTTCCATTTCAAATGGTACAAGGCAGGGCTGCCCTCTATCGCCACTGATCTTTATAATATGCCTGGAGCCACTGTTGTCACAAATACTTAATAACCCAAACGTTAAAGGGATCACGGTGGGGGAGGAAGAATATAAGATCGCCGCATATGCGGACGACCTCCTGTTCTTTATCTCCAACCCACGAATCTCCTTACCAAACCTATTGGCAGAAATTAACCACTATTCCAAAATATCAAACTTTAAAATAAACTATCATAAGTCAGCAGCTCTTAACATCTCTCTCCCACAACATTTTGTGGAGGAATTAAAGGACTCGTTCTCATTTCAGTGGGAAAAGAATCACATTCAATACTTGGGGACCAAGCTAACGCCAAACATTGAGGACCTATACCCCGCCTACTTTCCAGCACTCTTAAGCGAAATTCGACAAGACCTCAACTCTTGGACCAAAGGGACTTTCTCTTGGTTCGGCAGGGGAGCAATAATCAAAATTAATATACTCCCCAGTATACTATACCTACTTCAGGCCCTTCCCATACAAGTGCCAAGGCTCTTCGTCCAGCATTTACAATCACTCACGTCCACATTCATATGGGCAGGAAAGGCCCCACGGATAGCAAGAGACACTTTATCTCGGCCGAAAAGCGAGGGGGGCATGGGACTACTAGATTACGTAAAATACCACCAGGCAGTACACTTAGTACGCATGGTGGACTGGCACCGGCATGCAGCCCTTAAACAGTGGATAGCAACAGAACAAACAGCAGCCCTGGCGCCGTTAGTAGCTCTCCCATGGTCTGAGGGACAAGCCCCCACAGAACTAGCACTCCATCCTACAATCGGCCCCACGCTAGGGATCGCCATCAAAGTACTAGCCAGGAAAGACATTTCTCCCAGGCCCTCACCCATGTTCCCGGTTCTGGGTAACCCGAGATTTCCCCCAGGCAATGAGAACAAAGTATTCCGTGCAAGGATTACCGAAGGCAGATTCCGGGCAGAACATTTTATGCAAGAAGGCCAGTGGCTCCCACTGGAAATGCTCAGAGGGAATACGGACTCACCCCAACTCCCATTATGGCAGGCATTACAAGTAAGACACTTTCTATCTACGCTACCCCGCCCCACTACTTTTGCCTGCCCAAAAACACAATTTGAAGTCATCTGTAGGGAGAAGGGACCCTCAGGCATACGCTATCCAAAATGTACAACATACTAAACACACAACCTGAGGCCTCACCACCTAAGTACATGAATAAATGGGAAGAAGAGTTGGGAGTCACACTTACACCGGAGGAAAGAGATAGAATTTTCATCATCACACACTCGGTTTCAATATTGAGCAAAATACAAGAATCTGGATACAAGGTTCTCACCAGGTGGTATAGGGTGCCCTCCCACTTGCATAGAATATTCCCGACAGTCCCCCCCACATGTTGGAGATGCGGGGCGGAGCAAGGGACAATGTTACACGTCTTTTGGGACTGCTCGGTCCTGGCGAGCTTTTTGATCAGAGGTGTGGCAGATAGCATCTAGATTCACCCACTACCCCCTGCCAAAATCCCCGGCCTTCTTCCTCCTGCATCACAGCGATATACCACTGGCGACCTACAAAGAATCTATAGTACGTTTTCTAGTGAGTGCGGCAAGATCATGCATTCCTAAACTTTGGAGACAGACAACCTCACCAACAATGGCTCTATGGCTCAATACAGTAAGGAGGATCATGGAGATGGAGGACTTCACTGCGGCACTAAGGGGCACACAGGAAAGCTTCAGGAACATATGGTATCACTGGATGGTGTTCCAGGAATCTGAGGAATATCGCTCGTTAATGGATCACTAAACGACAAAAGCGAAACCTGACCACATAGCTATACTCCACGCAACTTAATGGTTGAGTTTTATTTTATTTTTCCCCTAAATGTGTCCCCCTGGTTAATCCCCCTTGTGTCACGTCTGTCTAATTGGTCATGTTAGTTTATATAATATAGAAAGAAAAGAAACACAGATGACGAACAGAAGGACAACGAGTCTTGAATGTTGCAATAAGTTAAGTCTTCCTTTTATTCACAACAAAGAAAAACTGTTCTAATTCTTTGGTATGGTAATGTTCATAAAGTTGGTGTGACGGTGCGCAATGAACACTATGTAAACTGTAATCAAGTTATAATCTGAAAAATAAAGAATAAAAAAAAAAGTTAATGACAAGTCTTCAAGCCGTGATGACCGTAAAATGTGGGATTAAGCTTCTTAACTGTACCTACACCCCACAGATAAGCGATCCATGTTATACATTGAGTTTGCTGTTTCCACCTGTGGGCAAGGACCTGCTGTTGTCTCTGATCCTGGGGTTATACTTGCTTTGCGCTACCTGGTAATGGGACCAAGGCAGACTACGGGAGACTGCCTGAGGGACACTATATGGAGAGGAGAACCATGGAGGCACACTGTTTTCTGGGATATGGCCTGAGCTACAAAGAGCACACGCAGACGTGTGATGGTTGTGTGGTCACAGGTACCTAGAACAGGTGCCAGGTACAGGCCCTAACGGGATTGTGCTTTGGTACAACTGATAATGCCTGTGCACCTCATGACCTCCGAGGGCAACAGCAAGGGCCGTGTCCGGAAAACTAGGAATTCCTCTCCCAAAGGTTCCTTTGACGCCATCAGGGGTCCTAAGGGGGGTACTGAACGAGTATAGGGCAAGAAATCAGATGGCTGCAGCGGGTTTGAGTCTCTTCTTGCATGGTGGGCAACAGTGGATAAAAATGTAGACTGGATTAATTACACATACTATAACCAACAGAGATTTGTTAATTATACAAGAGATGCAATTAGGGGCCTAGAGGAACAACTAGGACATACCTTACTTATTACATGGCAAAATAGAATGGCTCTTGATATGTTACTAGCAGAAAAAGGAGAAGTTTGTAAAATGATTGGAGGATATTGTTGTACTTTCATTCCTAATAACACGGCACCAGATGATACCTGAGCACTGGAAGGGGTAAATGCATAATAAAATGAACTAGCTGATAACTCTGGCATAGACGATCCATTCAGGGACTGGTTGAAAGCTTGTTCGGACACTGGTCACAAGTCATATACTCCACACTAGTCTCTGTGTCAGTATTTGCCTCCATTCTAGTACTCTGTGGTTGCTGCTGTATTCCATGTATCCGAGGAGCACTGCATCAGCCAGTGCCCGATTAACCAATCACAGCCATTCAATGATGTCATTCAGTGATGTCATTCAGTGGTGCAAGCCTCTGGTTTGCACCACTGCCTCTCCCCCTGTGCCCCAACCTGCCACTGAGATCCAACCCCCCTCTCAGGACACAGGCACGACCGTCTCCTGGCCTGCACCCACATGCTCACCTCCGCTGTCCTCGGCCCCATCCAGCAATGTCTCTCAGCGCAGCGTCCAGCCGTCGCTAGCGCAACTGTTTGAACGCAAGTACGCCGTCGTGCACATAGCCAAATTGATCAGCCTGGAGATGCTGCCGTATAGGCTTGTGGAAACGGAGGCTTTCAAAAACATGATGGCGGCGGCGGCCCCGCTCTACTCGGTTCCCAGTCGCCACTACTTTTCCCGATGTGCCGTCCCAGCCCTGCACGACCACGTCTCCCGCAACATTGTACGCACCCTCACCAACGCGGTTACTGCCAAGGTCCACGTAACAACGGACACGTGGACAAGCACAGGCGGAGAGGGCAACTATATCTCCCTGACGGCACATTGGGTGAATTTAGTGGAGGCTGGGACCGAGTCAGAGCCTGGGACCGCTCACGTCCTACCCACCCCCAGAATTGCGGGCCCCAGCTCAGTGGTGGTATCTGCGGTGGTGTATGCTTCCTCCACTAAACCACCCTCCTCCTCCTCCTCCTCCTCCTACGCAACCTCTGTCTCACAATCAAGATGTGTCAGCAGCAGCATGTCGCCAGCAGTCGGTGTTGCGCGGCGTGGCAGCACAGCGGGGGGCAAGCGTCAGCAGGCCGTGCTGAAACTACTCAGCTTAGGAGAGAAGAGGCACATGGCCCACGAACTGCTGCAGGGTCTGAGAGCAGACCGACCGCTGGCTTTCGCCACTGAGCCTCCAACCGGGCATGGTCGTGTGTGACAACGGCCGTAACCTGGTGGCGGCTCTGCCGCCTCACGCACGTGCCATGCCTGGCCCACGTCTTTAATTTGGTGGTTCAGCGGTTTCTGAAAAGCTACCCACGCTTGTCAGACCTGCTCGGAAAGGTGCGCCGGCTCAGCGCACATTTCCGCAAGTCCAACACGGACGCTGCCACCCTGCGGACCCTGCAACATCGGTTTAATCTGCCAGTGCACTGACTGCTGTGCGACGTGCCCACACGGTGGAACTCTATGCTTCACATGTTGGCCAGGCTCTATGAGCAGCGTAGAGCTATAGTGGAATACCAACTCCAACATGGGCGGCGTAGTGGGAGTCAGCCTCCTCAATTCTTTACAGAAGAGTGGGCCTGGTTGGCAGACATCTGCCAGGTCCTTGGAAACTTTGAGGAGTCTACCCAGATGGTGAGCGGTGATGCTGCAATCATTAGCGCAATCAAGGAAAATACTGTGGCAGCAGACAGCGATGCAGTAAAACTTCTTCCTTTATTCCTCCACACACATACGACGTTTCTTTGTCAAGTACAAATACACCCTTAGTTACAGACTATATATAGTGAAACAACAATTAAAATCCCACATGTAACAGCTGAACAGTACCTAATTCGCATGTGCTCACGTCCTCCATGGCTCCCGATGCTTCCGGTTTGTCATCTGAACGAGTGCGCCTGTGCATGATTTAGCCACTATCGCGAGATTTAGAAGAGCAAGAGGAATCTTGAGGGACTGATCGCGCATGCGCCTGGAGTCCTGCGATGCCGCTGATATAACTATTGGACTCTATTTAGTAAAAGAGACTTCAGAAGTTAAGTGCGCATGCGCTAGCAGTTCCACTGCTCTAATAGCAATAGAAGTATCGCTGGTCCACGGAGAAGACTATATGTAGTGGCAAACAGTATTAATTATAAATAAGATGCTGTTTATAGGTAGTCTTATAGGGAAAACTAGCTCCAACACAACAAATCCATATTATATATATATATATATATATATATATATATATACATACATACATACATACATACACACACATATACATATACACATATATATATACATATATACACATATATATATATATTCCACAGCAACATTAAACAATAATGGTAATATTGATCAGCCTCATATATCTGTATGTTGATTTAGCAACAAACTTTTTATTGGAGAGTGAGATATGGAGAAAATGATGTCCATTATTGAAATAAATGTCAAAATATAAATAATCTTGGGTAATAACCCTAATATATTAATAATCAATAATCTACCATATCTCACAGCAATATGTCTTTAATCATAGTTCATATCTCATACATATGACTCATGGGTCCAACAATTAGAGTACAGCTCCCTCTATTATCATAACCTATAGTGATACCTCATAAAGCAGCCAATACATAGAATGATATCATATTTATTTATTATGCACATTAGCACACATTAATGCACAAAATATTTTTTTTTTGGGGGGGGGGGGGGGAGTTTATACTGGAAGCCAAACAACAAGTAATGGAACAACAAGGAGTCCGGAGCACATGCATCAAACAGGTATCTGTAACATAAAATAAAAGGTAATTAAAATCAAATACCGTAGATGAGATTATGTATACATAATTTGCAGATAGAGAAAGTGCACATTAGTCTGACACATGACTATCAACTGGACCTATTTATATACAGGACATAATGGGATACTCTATATTAAGACCCTTGGGGGAAAGGGTATCAAGTTCGTGTATCCAACGGATCTCTTTACATTTAAGGATTCCCTCCCGGTCCCCACCTTGAGGCAGTGGGGCAACAGAGTCAATGACCCTAAATTTGAGCTGACTGATTGTATGGTGAAATTCAGCAAAATGTTTTGAGATTGGTAGATCTGTCTTTCTTGTACGGATAGTGCTTTTATGCTACTACGCTAGCATTGGAGTCCGCTGTAGGCACGCGATTGCTGATGGTTTGTGCAGAGGCCTATGTCCTGGGTGCAGTGAAAGTCCGCTTCCAGCCTAGGATTGCTGAATGTGTGGGCCGAGGCCTATGCCATGTTTGGCCGCTCAGATCAATTTTTTGTTCATGTCTTGGGTTTCCTAGGACCCACCTATGCTGTTGGTGCAAACTTAGTTCCCATTGTGGTGTTTGACCTGTCTGGCACAAAGGCACTGACTGACTTGGGTAGGGGGCAGAGCGCTGACTGCTTTCCCCTTGCAGTGTGGATTGAGCTATGCGACACCTTGACAGAATGAATACTGTGTGGCACATGGATTCCCCATTGCTATGCCCACGTTTGCAGCTCCTGACGGAGGTGGCACAGGATTGGAGTTCTCATTGCTTCTGTACAGCATTGTGGGCTATCGCCCCGCCCCTTTTAAAGAGGGTCGCTGCCTGGCCCTGCTAACCCTCTGCAGTGTGTGCCTCCGGTTCCTCCTCATGGCAGACGCACTTATAAATAGACATGAGGGTGGTGTGGCTATGAGGCCAGTGTGTGGCATGAGGGCAGCTGAAGGCTGCGCAAGGACACTTTGGTGTGCGCTGTGGACACTGGGTCGTGCGGGGGGGGGGGGGGTTGGGCAGCATGTAACCCAGGAGAAGTGGCAGCGGAGTGTCATGCAGGCAGTGATTGTGCCTTGTTGGAGGTAGTGTGGTGCTTAGCTGAGGTATGCCTTGCTAATGAGGGTTTTTCAGAAGTAAAAATTGTTGGGGGGGGGGCCCACTCTTGCCGCTATTGTGGCTTAATAGTGGGACCTGGGAACTTGAGATGCAGCCCAACATGTAGCCCTTCGCCTGCCCTATCCGTTTCAGTGTCAATTTCTTGAATTTCCCAGATTTTCAGAAATGAGAACCTTAGCGAGCATCGGCGATATACAAAAATGCTCGGGTCGCCCATTGACTTCAATGGGGTTCGTTACTCGAAACGAACCCTCGAGCATCGCGGAAAGTTCGACTTGAGTAACGAGCACCTGAGCATTTTGGTGCTCCCTCATCTCTAATTATGACATCATAATGGAGTTCTATATTACATTATAATGAAGTTTTACGTTGTATCTTTTGTTATTACTAGATTGTGACATCATAATGGAGTTGTAAATTCTACCCCCTACTATAATTACATTATGACATCATAATGCAGTTTTACATTATGACATCATAATGGAGTTCTATATTACATAATAATATTGTTCTACATTGTATCTTTTGTTATTACTAGATTATGACATCATAATGGAGTTGTAAATTATATTACCTGCTATAAATAAATTATGACATCATAAAGCAGTTTTACATTATGACATCATAATGGAGTTCTATACTACATTATAATGAAGTTCTACATTGTATCTTTTGTTATTACTAGATTGTGACATCATAATGGAGTTGTAAATTCAATCCCCTGCCATAAATACATTATGACATCATAATGCAGTTTTACATTATGACATCATAATGGCGTTCTATATTACATAATAATGTTTTTCTACATTGTATCTTTTGCTATTACTAGATTCTGACATCATAATGGAGTTGTAAATCCTATCCCCTACTATGAATACATTATTACATCATAATGCAGTTTCACATTATGACATCATAATGGCGTTCTATATTACATAATAATGTTGTTCTACGTTGTATCTTTTGTTACTACTAGATTGCGACATCATAATGAAGTTGTAAATTCTATCCCCTACTATAAAAACATTGACATCATAATGCAGTTTTACATTATGACATCATAATAGAGTTCTATATTACATTATAATTATGTTGTATCTTTTGTTATTACTAGATTGTGACATCATAATGGAGTTGTAAATTCTATCCCCTACCATGAACAGATTATGACATCATAATGCAGTTTTACATTATGACATCATAATGGAGTTCTATATTACATTATAATTAAGTTGTATGTTGTATCTTTTGTTATTACTAATTTGTGACATCATAATGGAGTTTTAAATACTATCCCCTACCATGAATAGATTATGACATCTTAATGCAGTTTTACATTACATTATGACATCCTAATATAGTTCTATACTAAATTATAATGAAGTTCTACATTGTATCTTTTGTTATTACTAGATTGTGACATCATAATGCAGTTGTAAATTCTACCCCCTACTATAAATACATTATGACATCATAATGCAGTTTTACATTATGACATCATAATGGAGTTCTATATTATATTATAATGAAGTTCTACAAAGTATCTTCTGTTATTACTAGATTGTGACATCATAATGGAGTTGTAAATCCTATCCCCTACAATAAATACATTATGACATCATAATGAAGTTTCACATTATGACATCATAATGGAGTTCTATATTACATAAAAATGCTGTTCTACATTGTATTTTTTGTTATTACAAGATTGTGACATCATAATGATATTGTAAATTCTATCCCCTACCATGAATAGATTATGACATCATAATGCAGTTTTACATTATGACATCATAATGGAGTTCTATATTACAAAGTAGTGTTGTTCTACGTTGCATCTTTTGTTATTACTAGATTGTGATATCGTAATGGAGTTGTAAATTCTATTACTTGCTATGAATAGATTATGACATCATAATGCAGTTTTACATTATGACATCATAATAGAGTTCTATACTACATTATAATGAAGTTCTACATTACATCTTTTGTTATTACTAGATTCTGACATCATAATGGAGTTGTAAATTCTATCCCCTACTATGAATACATTATGACGTCATAATGCAGTTTAATATTATGACATCATAATGAAGTTCTATATTACATAATAATGTTGTTCTATGTTGTATCTTTTGTTATTACTAGATTGTGACATCATAATGCAGTTGTAAATTCTATCCCCTACTATAAATACATGATGACATCATAATGCAGTTTTACATTATGACATCATAATGGAGTTCTATATTACATAATAATGTTGTTCTACGTTGTATCCTTTAATAGTACTAGATTGTGACATCATAATGCAGTTGTAAATTCTATCCCCTACTATAAATACATGATGACATCATAATGCAGTTTTACATTATGACATCATAATGGAGTTCTATATTACATAATAATGTTGTTCTACGTTGTATCCTTTAATAGTACTAGATTGTGACATCATAATGGAGTTGTAAATTCTATCCCCTACCATGAATAGATTATGACATCATAATGCAGTTTTACATTACATGATGACATCATAATGGAACTCTATCTATATATATAAAATTGAATGTATGTCTGTCTGCGTGCGTGTCTGCGTGCGTGCGTGTCTGTTTGTCCTTTATGCGCTACTACACCATTCATCCGATCGCCATGAAACTTTGGGAAGTTGTTAAGTACACTCCTGGGAAGATTATAGGCATAGTACAAATATCCTACGATAAATGGCGCGCGAGCGTCGTCGAAAGTTACGCCCCCCCCCCCACGTAGATCGAATAAGTAAGCCACCTGCTATTGTGATGTCATCACTGATGTCATCAACATCGGACGCCCTTGAACATGCCCCAACATGTTCTATAAAGCTGCATTGTGATGTCATTAAGGCTGTATTATGACACGTACAGCTTGGAACCACTAGAGCACGCCAGCCAATTACCATTGGAGTTGGAAGTGGGTAAACAAGTACTAGGATATCTTCCTAAGAAGCCACAGCAGCCGGATAAATTGTATGTTCCACCCAACGGCTATTTTATTCAGCCCGCAAGGGGGAAGCAGCGGCCTACAAAATCTCATTCAGGTAGGTAGGTTCAGTTCTTGGAGGTTGGGGAATGCTTATGGGCAAGGCCTTATGTCTCATCCCAACTCGATTATTCAATTCTAAGCGCAAAAGAATTAGCGTCCAAATTTTATGTACGGAATTTAATTCTCTCACTTCCCAATGTCATAGAAACTTGAAATTTGGCACGAGCATTGATTATGTCATAAATAGGAAAAGTTAATGGGTCCCAACTCGATTATTCAATTCAAAGCGCCAAAGAATTAGCGTTCAAATTTTATGTACGGAATCTAATTCTCTCATTTCCGGATGTCATAGATAGATAGATAGATAGATAGATAGATAGACTGTATGCAATAACCTAGATAGATAGATAGATAGATAGATAGATAGATAGATAGATAGATAGATAGATAGATAGATAGATAGATAGATAGATAGATAGATAGACTGTATGCAATAACCTAGATAGATAGATAGATAGATAGATAGATAGATAGATAGATAGACTGTATGCAATGACACGTACAGCTTGAAACCATAAATACTAGAGCACGCCAGCCATTTACAGTCAGTCTCCATTGGAGTTGGAAGTGGGCAAACATGTACTAGGCTATCTTCCCAAGAAGCCACAGCAGCCGGATAAATTGGATGTTCCACCCAACGGCTATTTTATTCAGCCTGCAAGGGGGAAGCAGCGGCCTACAAAACCTCAGTGGTCGCTGCTGCCGTCATCTAGATATATAAAAACGAATGTATGTATGTATGTCTGTCTTCGCAGCAACGCGCGACGGGTACGCTAGTATTATAATATAATGAAGTTCTACGTTGCATCTTTTGTTATTACTAATTTGTGACATCATAATGCAGTTTTAAATACTATCCCCTACCATGAATAGATTATGACATCATAATGCAGTTTTACATTACATTATGACATCCTAATATAGTTCTATACTAAATTATAATTTCACTGTGAAAGTACCCCAGAAATATTAGATTACCATTCTTCATTTGGGGCATTTGAGTACAAAAGACAGAGGCTATTTGTCTTGATCCTGATGAATCGGCTCACTTATTACATCAGGGCCGTAGAAACACGTCGATTAAATATTATTTGTCTATCATCCTTAGCCTTCTGAAATAAAATTTATACCGTTATTACCACTGTATAAATAGCAATATAACCGTACCTGTAAATCTATTAAGGGAACGGTAATTAACATCGGTATAGCGGATCACCACGATAAGGTGATATACCTATCCCCTGTCCTGTATGTTCTTTGGGTGTTTGTATGTTTATGTTCGTCTAGTTTTCTGATGTGTGCTGGGCCATTTGGTGGTGTGATTTAGTGTATTTTAAATAAAGTCCTATAATAAAAGTTATATTTTAATAATAGAACAGATTATCTAATCTAATATTTCTGGGGTAGTTTCACAGTGAAATTGTATTTCATTTAAAGGACCCCACCTGTCCCAGTGACGACTGTATACTAAATTATAATGAAGTTCTACATTGTATCTTTTGTTATTACTAGATTGTGACATCATAATGGAGTTGTAAATTCTACCCCCTACTATAAATACATTATGACATCATAATGCAGTTTTACATTATGACATCATAATAGAGTTCTATATTACATAATAATGTTGTTCTACGTTGTATCTTTTGTTATTACTAGATTGTGACATCATAATGGAGTTGTAAATTCTATTATCTGCTATGAATAGATTATGACATCATAATGCAGTTTTACATTATGACATCATAATGGAGTTCTATACTACATTATAATGAAGTTCTACAAAGTATCTTCTGTTATTACTAGATTGTGACATCATAATGGAGTTGTAAATCCTATCCCCTACAATAAATACATTATGACATCATAATGCAGTTTCACATTATGACATCATAATGGCGTTCTATATTACATAATAATGTTTTTCTACATTGTATCTTTTGTTATTACTAGATTCTGACATCATAATGGAGTTGTAAATCCTATCCCATACTATGAATACATTATTACGTCATAATGCAGTTTCACATTATGACATCATAATGGAGTTCTATATTACATAATAATGTTGTTCTACGTTGTATCTTTTGTTATTACTAGATTCTGACATCATAATGGAGTTGTAAATTCTATTACCTGCTATGAATAGATTATGACATCATAATGCAGTTTTACATTACGACATCAAAATAGAGTTCTATACTACATTATAATGAAGTTCTACATTGTATCTTTTGTTATTACTAAATTGTGACATCATAATGGAGTTGTAAATCCTATCCACTACAATGAATACATTATGACATCATAATGCAGTTTCACATTATGACATCATAATGGAGTTCTATATTACATAAAAATGCTGTTCTACATTGTATCTTTTGTTATTACTAGATTGTGACATCATAATGGAGTTGTAAATTCTACCCCCTACTATAAATACATTATGACATCATAATGAAGTTTCACATTATGACATCATAATGAGTTCTATATTACATAAAAAGGCTGTTCTACATTGTATCTTTTGTTATTACTAGATTGTGACATCATAATGATATTGTAAATTTGATCCCCTACCATGAATAGATTATGACATCCTAATGCAGTTTTACATTACGACATCATAATAGAGTTCTATACTAAAATATAATGGATTTCTACATTGTATCTTTTGTTATTACTAGATTGTGACATCATAATGGAGTTGTAAATGCTATCCCCTACTAAGAATAGATTATGATGTCATAATGCAGTTTCACATTATGACATCATAATGAAGTTCTATATTACATAATGTTTTTCTACTTTGTATCTTTTATTATTATTAGATTGTGACATTATGGAGTTGTAAATTATATTACCTGCTATAAATAAATTATGACATCATAAAGCAGTTTTACATTATGACATCATAATGGAGTTCTATACTACATTATAATGAAGTTCTACATTGTATCTTTTGTTATTACTAGATTGTGACATCATAATGGAGTTGTAAATTCAATCCCCTGCCATAAATACATTATGACATCATAATGCAGTTTTACATTATGACATCATAATGGCGTTCTATATTACATAATAATGTTTTTCTACATTGTATCTTTTGTTATTACTAGATTCTGACATCATAATGGAGTTGTAAATCCTATCCCCTACTATGAATACATTATTACGTCATAATGCAGTTTCACATTATGACATCATAATGGCGTTCTATATTACATAATAATGTTGTTCTACGTTGTATCTTAGATTGCGACATCATAATGAAGTTGTAAATTCTATCCCCTACTATAAAAACATTATGACATCATAATGCAGTTTTACATTATGACATCATAATAGAGTTCTATATTACATTATAATTATGTTGTATCTTTTGTTATTACTAGATTGTGACATCATAATGGAGTTGTAAATTCTATCCCCTACCATGAACAGATTATGACATCATAATGCAGTTTTACATTACATTATGACATCCTAATATAGTTCTATACTAAATTATAATGAAGTTCTACATTGTATCTTTTGTTATTACTAGATTGTGACATCATAATGCAGTTGTAAATTCTACCCCCTACTATAAATACATTATGACATCATAATGCAGTTTTACATTATGACATCATAATGGAGTTCTATATTATATTATAATGAAGTTCTACAAAGTATCTTCTGTTATTACTAGATTGTGACATCATAATGGAGTTGTAAATCCTATCCCCTACAATAAATACATTATGACATATAATGAAGTTTCACATTATGACATCATAATGGAGTTCTATATTACATAAAAATGCTGTTCTACGTTGTATTTTTTGTTATTACTAGATTGTGACATCATAATGATATTGTAAATTCTATCCCCTACCATGAATAGATTATGACATCATAATGCAGTTTTACATTATGACATCATAATGGAGTTCTATATTACAAAGTAGTGTTGTTCTACGTTGCATCTTTTGTTATTACTAGATTGTGATATCATAATGGAGTTGTAAATTCTATTACTTGCTATGAATAGATTATGACATCATAATGCAGTTTTACATTATGACATCATAATAGAGTTCTATACTACATTATAATGAAGTTCTACATTACATCTTTTGTTATTACTAGAGTCTGAAATCATAATGGTGTTGTAAATTCTATCCCCTACTATGAATACATTATGACGTCATAATGCAGTTTAATATTATGACATCATAATGGAGTTCTATATTACATAATAATGTTGTTCTATGTTGTATCTTTTGTTATTACTAGATTGTGACATCATAATGCAGTTGTAAATTCTATCCCCTACTATAAATACATGATGACATCATAATGCAGTTTTACATTATGACATCATAATGGAGTTCTATATTACATAATAATGTTGTTCTACGTTGTATCCTTTAATAGTACTAGATTGTGACATCATAATGGAGTTGTAAATTCTATCCCCTACCATGAATAGATTATGACATCATAATGCAGTTTTACATTACATGATGACATCATAATGGAGCTCTATATTACAATATAATGAAGTTCTACGTTGCATCTTTTGTTATTACTAATTTGTGACATCATAATGCAGTTTTAAATACTATCCCCTACCATGAATAGATTATGACATCATAATGCAGTTTTACATTACATTATGACATCCTAATATAGTTCTATACTAAATTATAATTTCACTGTGAAAGTACCCCAGAAATATTAGATTACCATTCTTCATTTGGGGCATTTGAGTACAAAAGACAGAGGCTATTTGTCTTGATCCTGATGAATCGGCTCACTTATTACATCAGGGCCGTAGAAACACGTCGATTAAATATTATTTGTCTATCATCCTTAGCCTTCTGAAATAAAATTTATACCGTTATTACCACTGTATAAATAGCAATATAACCGTACCTGTAAATCTATTAAGGGAACGGTAATTAGCATCGGTATAGCGGATCACCACGATAAGGTGATATACCTATCCCCTGTCCTGTATGTTCTTTGGGTGTTTGTATGTTTATGTTCGTCTAGTTTTCTGATGTGTGCTGGGCCATTTGGTGGTGTGATTTAGTGTATTTTAAATAAAGTCCTATAATAAAAGTTATATTTTAATAATAGAACAGATTATCTAATCTAATATTTCTGGGGTACTTTCACAGTGAAATTGTATTTCATTTAAAGGACCCCACCTGTCCCAGTGACGACTGTATACTAAATTATAATGAAGTTCTACATTGTATCTTTTGTTATTACTAGATTGTGACATCATAATGGAGTTGTAAATTCTACCCCCTACTATAAATACATTATGACATCATAATGCAGTTTTACATTATGACATCATAATAGAGTTCTATATTACATAATAATGTTGTTCTACGTTGTATCTTTTGTTATTACTAGATTGTGACATCATAATGGAGTTGTAAATTCTATTACCTGCTATGAATAGATTATGACATCATAATGCAGTTTTACATTATGACATCATAATGGAGTTCTATACTACATTATAATGAAGTTCTACAAAGTATCTTCTGTTATTACTAGATTGTGACATCATAATGGAGTTGTAAATCCTATCCCCTACAATAAATACATTATGACATCATAATGCAGTTTCACATTATGACATCATAATGCAGTTTTACATTATGACATCATAATAGAGTTCTATACTACATTATAATGAAGTTCTACATTACATCTTTTGTTATTACTATATTCTGACATCATAATGGTGTTGTAAATTCTATCCCCTACTATGAATACATTATGACGTCATAATGCAGTTTAATATTATGACATCATAATGGAGTTCTATATTACATAATAATGTTGTTCTATGTTGTATCTTTTGTTATTACTAGATTGTGACATCATAATGCAGTTGTAAATTCTATCCCCTACTATAAATACATGATGACATCATAATGCAGTTTTACATTATGACATCATAATGGAGCTCTATATTACATAATAATGTTGTTCTACGTTGTATCCTTTAATAGTACTAGATTGTGACATCATAATGGAGTTGTAAATTCTATCCCCTACCATGAATAGATTATGACATCATAATGCAGTTTTACATTACATGATGACATCATAATGGAGCTCTATATTACAATATAATGAAGTTCTACGTTGCATCTTTTGTTATTACTAATTTGTGACATCATAATGCAGTTTTAAATACTATCCCCTACCATGAATAGATTATGACATCATAATGCAGTTTTACATTACATTATGACATCCTAATATAGTTCTATACTAAATTATAATTTCACTGTGAAAGTACCCCAGAAATATTAGATTACCATTCTTCATTTGGGGCATTTGAGTACAAAAGACAGAGGCTATTTGTCTTGATCCTGATGAATCGGCTCACTTATTACATCAGGGCCGTAGAAACACGTCGATTAAATATTATTTGTCTATCATCCTTAGCCTTCTGAAATAAAATTTATACCGTTATTACCACTGTATAAATAGCAATATAACCGTACCTGTAAATCTATTAAGGGAACGGTAATTAACATCGGTATAGCGGATCACCACGATAAGGTGATATACCTATCCCCTGTCCTGTATGTTCTTTGGGTGTTTGTATGTTTATGTTCGTCTAGTTTTCTGATGTGTGCTGGGCCATTTGGTGGTGTGATTTAGTGTATTTTAAATAAAGTCCTATAATAAAAGTTATATTTTAATAATAGAACAGATTATCTAATCTAATATTTCTGGGGTACTTTCACAGTGAAATTGTATTTCATTTAAAGGACCCCACCTGTCCCAGTGACGACTGTATACTAAATTATAATGAAGTTCTACATTGTATCTTTTGGTATTACTAGATTGTGACATCATAATGGAGTTGTAAATTCTACCCCCTACTATAAATACATTATGACATCATAATGCAGTTTTACATTATGACATCATAATAGAGTTCTATATTACATAATAATGTTGTTCTACGTTGTATCTTTTGTTATTACTAGATTGTGACATCATAATGGAGTTGTAAATTCTATTACCTGCTATGAATAGATTATGACATCATAATGCAGTTTTACATTATGACATCATAATGGAGTTCTATACTACATTATAATGAAGTTCTACAAAGTATCTTCTGTTATTACTAGATTGTGACATCATAATGGAGTTGTAAATCCTATCCCCTACAATAAATACATTATGACATCATAATGCAGTTTCACATTATGACATCATAATGCAGTTTTACATTATGACATCATAATAGAGTTCTATACTACATTATAATGAAGTTCTACATTACATCTTTTGTTATTACTATATTCTGACATCATAATGGTGTTGTAAATTCTATCCCCTACTATGAATACATTATGACGTCATAATGCAGTTTAATATTATGACATCATAATGGAGTTCTATATTACATAATAATGTTGTTCTATGTTGTATCTTTTGTTATTACTAGATTGTGACATCATAATGCAGTTGTAAATTCTATCCCCTACTATAAATACATGATGACATCATAATGCAGTTTTACATTATGACATCATAATGGAGTTCTATATTACATAATAATGTTGTTCTACGTTGTATCCTTTAATAGTACTAGATTGTGACATCATAATGGAGTTGTAAATTCTATCCCCTACCATGAATAGATTATGACATCATAATGCAGTTTTACATTACATGATGACATCATAATGGAGCTCTATATTACAATATAATGAAGTTCTACGTTGCATCTTTTGTTATTACTAATTTGTGACATCATAATGCAGTTTTAAATACTATCCCCTACCATGAATAGATTATGACATCATAATGCAGTTTTACATTACATTATGACATCCTAATATAGTTCTATACTAAATTATAATTTCACTGTGAAAGTACCCCAGAAATATTAGATTACCATTCTTCATTTGGGGCATTTGAGTACAAAAGACAGAGGCTATTTGTCTTGATCCTGATGAATCGGCTCACTTATTACATCAGGGCCGTAGAAACACGTCGATTAAATATTATTTGTCTATCATCCTTAGCCTTCTGAAATAAAATTTATACCGTTATTACCACTGTATAATATATAATGTATATATATATAATGGATAATATATAATGGAGTTCTATATTACATAATAATGTTGTTCTACGTTGCATCTTTTGTTATTACTAATTTGTGACATCATAATGCAGTTTTAAATACTATCCCCTACCATGAATAGATTATGACATCATAATGCAGTTTTACATTACATTATGACATCCTAATATAGTTCTATACTAAATTATAATTTCACTGTGAAAGTACCCCAGAAATATTAGATTACCATTCTTCATTTGGGGCATTTGAGTACAAAAGACAGAGGCTATTTGTCTTGATCCTGATGAATCGGCTCACTTATTACATCAGGGCCGTAGAAACACGTCGATTAAATATTATTTGTCTATCATCCTTAGCCTTCTGAAATAAAATTTATACCGTTATTACCACTGTATAATATATAATGGAGTTCTATATTACATAATAATGTTGTTCTACGTTGTATCCTTTAATAGTACTAGATTGTGACATCATAATGGAGTTGTAAATTCTATCCCCTACCATGAATAGATTATGACATCATAATGCAGTTTTACATTACATGATGACATCATAATGGAGCTCTATATTACAATATAATGAAGTTCTACGTTGCATCTTTTGTTATTACTAATTTGTGACATCATAATGCAGTTTTAAATACTATCCCCTACCATGAATAGATTATGACATCATAATGCAGTTTTACATTACATTATGACATCCTAATATAGTTCTATACTAAATTATAATTTCACTGTGAAAGTACCCCAGAAATATTAGATTACCATTCTTCATTTGGGGCATTTGAGTACAAAAGACAGAGGCTATTTGTCTTGATCCTGATGAATCGGCTCACTTATTACATCAGGGCCGTAGAAACACGTCGATTAAATATTATTTGTCTATCATCCTTAGCCTTCTGAAATAAAATTTATACCGTTATTACCACTGTATAAATAGCAATATAACCGTACCTGTAAATCTATTAAGGGAACGGTAATTAACATCGGTATAGCGGATCACCACGATAAGGTGATATACCTATCCCCTGTCCTGTATGTTCTTTGGGTGTTTGTATGTTTATGTTCGTCTAGTTTTCTGATGTGTGCTGGGCCATTTGGTGGTGTGATTTAGTGTATTTTAAATAAAGTCCTATAATAAAAGTTATATTTTATTAATAGAACAGATTATCTTATCTAATATTTCTGGGGTACTTTCACAGTGAAATTGTATTTCATTTAAAGGACCCCACCTGTCCCAGTGACGACTGTATACTAAATTATAATGAAGTTCTACATTGTATCTTTTGTTATTACTAGATTGTGACATCATAATGCAGTTTTACATTATGACATCATAATAGAGTTCTATATTATATAATAATGTTGTTCTACGTTGTATCTTTTGTTATTACTAGATTGTGACATCATAATGGAGTTGTAAATTCTATTACCTGCTATGAATAGATTATGACATCATAATGCAGTTTTACATTATGACATCATAATGGAGTTCTATACTACATTATAATGAAGTTCTACAAAGTATCTTCTGTTATTACTAGATTGTGACATCATAATGGAGTTGTAAATCCTATCCCCTACAATAAATACATTATGACATCATAATGCAGTTTCACATTATGACATCATAATGGCGTTCTATATTACATAATAATGTTTTTCTACATTGTATCTTTTGTTATTACTAGATTCTGACATCATAATGGAGTTGTAAATCCTATCCCATACTATGAATACATTATTACGTCATAATGCAGTTTCACATTATGACATCATAATGGAGTTCTATATTACATAATAATGTTGTTCTACGTTGTATCTTTTGTTATTACTAGATTCTGACATCATAATGGAGTTGTAAATTCCATTACCTGCTATGAATAGATTATGACATCATAATGCAGTTTTACATTACGACATCAAAATAGAGTTCTATACTACATTATAATGAAGTTCTACATTGTATCTTTTGCTATTACAAGATTGTGACATCATAATGGAGTTGTAAATTCTATCCCCTACCATGAATAGATTATGACATCATAATGCAGTTTTACATTACGTTATGACATCATAACAGAGTTCTATACTAAATTATAATGAAGTTCTACATTGTATCTTTTGTTATTACTAAATTGTGACATCATAATGGAGTTGTAAATCCTATCCACTACAATGAATACATTATGACATCATAATGCAGTTTCACGTTATGACATCATAATGGAGTTCTATATTACATAAAAATGCTGTTCTACATTGTATCTTTTGTTATTACTAGATTGTGACATCATAATGGAGTTGTAAATTCTACCCCCTACTATAAATACATTATGACATCATAATGAAGTTTCACATTATGACATCATAATGAGTTGTATATTACATAAAAAGGCTGTTCTACATTGTATCTTTTGTTATTACTAGATTGTGACATCATAATGATATTGTAAATTTGATCCCCTACCATGAATAGATTATGACATCCTAATGCAGTTTTACATTACGACATCATAATAGAGTTCTATACTAAAATATAATGGATTTCTACATTGTATCTTTTGTTATTACTAGATTGTGACATCATAATGCAGTTTTAAATACTATCCCCTACCATGAATAGATTATGACATCATAATGCAGTTTTACATTACATTATGACATCCTAATATAGTTCTATACTAAATTATAATTTCACTGTGAAAGTACCCCAGAAATATTAGATTACCATTCTTCATTTGGGGCATTTGAGTACAAAAGACAGAGGCTATTTGTCTTGATCCTGATGAATCGGCTCACTTATTACATCAGGGCCGTAGAAACACGTCGATTAAATATTATTTGTCTATCATCCTTAGCCTTCTGAAATAAAATTTATACCGTTATTACCACTGTATAATATATAATGTATATATATATAATGGATAATATATAATGGAGTTCTATATTACATAATAACGTTGTTCTACGTTGCATCTTTTGTTATTACTAATTTGTGACATCATAATGCAGTTTTAAATACTATCCCCTACCATGAATAGATTATGACATCATAATGCAGTTTTACATTACATTATGACATCCTAATATAGTTCTATACTAAATTATAATTTCACTGTGAAAGTACCCCAGAAATATTAGATTACCATTCTTCATTTGGGGCATTTGAGTACAAAAGACAGAGGCTATTTGTCTTGATCCTGATGAATCGGCTCACTTATTACATCAGGGCCGTAGAAACACGTCGATTAAATATTATTTGTCTATCATCCTTAGCCTTCTGAAATAAAATTTATACCGTTATTACCACTGTATAATATATAATGGAGTTCTATATTACATAATAATGTTGTTCTACGTTGTATCCTTTAATAGTACTAGATTGTGACATCATAATGGAGTTGTAAATTCTATCCCCTACCATGAATAGATTATGACATCATAATGCAGTTTTACATTACATGATGACATCATAATGGAGCTCTATATTACAATATAATGAAGTTCTACGTTGCATCTTTTGTTATTACTAATTTGTGACATCATAATGCAGTTTTAAATACTATCCCCTACCATGAATAGATTATGACATCATAATGCAGTTTTACATTACATTATGACATCCTAATATAGTTCTATACTAAATTATAATTTCACTGTGAAAGTACCCCAGAAATATTAGATTACCATTCTTCATTTGGGGCATTTGAGTACAAAAGACAGAGGCTATTTGTCTTGATCCTGATGAATCGGCTCACTTATTACATCAGGGCCGTAGAAACACGTCGATTAAATATTATTTGTCTATCATCCTTAGCCTTCTGAAATAAAATTTATACCGTTATTACCACTGTATAAATAGCAATATAACCGTACCTGTAAATCTATTAAGGGAACGGTAATTAACATCGGTATAGCGGATCACCACGATAAGGTGATATACCTATCCCCTGTCCTGTATGTTCTTTGGGTGTTTGTATGTTTATGTTCGTCTAGTTTTCTGATGTGTGCTGGGCCATTTGGTGGTGTGATTTAGTGTATTTTAAATAAAGTCCTATAATAAAAGTTATATTTTATTAATAGAACAGATTATCTTATCTAATATTTCTGGGGTACTTTCACAGTGAAATTGTATTTCATTTAAAGGACCCCACCTGTCCCAGTGACGACTGTATACTAAATTATAATGAAGTTCTACATTGTATCTTTTGTTATTACTAGATTGTGACATCATAATGCAGTTTTACATTATGACATCATAATAGAGTTCTATATTATATAATAATGTTGTTCTACGTTGTATCTTTTGTTATTACTAGATTGTGACATCATAATGGAGTTGTAAATTCTATTACCTGCTATGAATAGATTATGACATCATAATGCAGTTTTACATTATGACATCATAATGGAGTTCTATACTACATTATAATGAAGTTCTACAAAGTATCTTCTGTTATTACTAGATTGTGACATCATAATGGAGTTGTAAATCCTATCCCCTACAATAAATACATTATGACATCATAATGCAGTTTCACATTATGACATCATAATGGCGTTCTATATTACATAATAATGTTTTTCTACATTGTATCTTTTGTTATTACTAGATTCTGACATCATAATGGAGTTGTAAATCCTATCCCATACTATGAATACATTATTACGTCATAATGCAGTTTCACATTATGACATCATAATGGAGTTCTATATTACATAATAATGTTGTTCTACGTTGTATCTTTTGTTATTACTAGATTCTGACATCATAATGGAGTTGTAAATTCCATTACCTGCTATGAATAGATTATGACATCATAATGCAGTTTTACATTACGACATCAAAATAGAGTTCTATACTACATTATAATGAAGTTCTACATTGTATCTTTTGCTATTACAAGATTGTGACATCATAATGGAGTTGTAAATTCTATCCCCTACCATGAATAGATTATGACATCATAATGCAGTTTTACATTACGTTATGACATCATAACAGAGTTCTATACTAAATTATAATGAAGTTCTACATTGTATCTTTTGTTATTACTAAATTGTGACATCATAATGGAGTTGTAAATCCTATCCACTACAATGAATACATTATGACATCATAATGCAGTTTCACGTTATGACATCATAATGGAGTTCTATATTACATAAAAATGCTGTTCTACATTGTATCTTTTGTTATTACTAGATTGTGACATCATAATGGAGTTGTAAATTCTACCCCCTACTATAAATACATTATGACATCATAATGAAGTTTCACATTATGACATCATAATGAGTTGTATATTACATAAAAAGGCTGTTCTACATTGTATCTTTTGTTATTACTAGATTGTGACATCATAATGATATTGTAAATTTGATCCCCTACCATGAATAGATTATGACATCCTAATGCAGTTTTACATTACGACATCATAATAGAGTTCTATACTAAAATATAATGGATTTCTACATTGTATCTTTTGTTATTACTAGATTGTGACATCATAATGCAGTTTTAAATACTATCCCCTACCATGAATAGATTATGACATCATAATGCAGTTTTACATTACATTATGACATCCTAATATAGTTCTATACTAAATTATAATTTCACTGTGAAAGTACCCCAGAAATATTAGATTACCATTCTTCATTTGGGGCATTTGAGTACAAAAGACAGAGGCTATTTGTCTTGATCCTGATGAATCGGCTCACTTATTACATCAGGGCCGTAGAAACACGTCGATTAAATATTATTTGTCTATCATCCTTAGCCTTCTGAAATAAAATTTATACCGTTATTACCACTGTATAATATATAATGTATATATATATAATGGATAATATATAATGGAGTTCTATATTACATAATAACGTTGTTCTACGTTGCATCTTTTGTTATTACTAATTTGTGACATCATAATGCAGTTTTAAATACTATCCCCTACCATGAATAGATTATGACATCATAATGCAGTTTTACATTACATTATGACATCCTAATATAGTTCTATACTAAATTATAATTTCACTGTGAAAGTACCCCAGAAATATTAGATTACCATTCTTCATTTGGGGCATTTGAGTACAAAAGACAGAGGCTATTTGTCTTGATCCTGATGAATCGGCTCACTTATTACATCAGGGCCGTAGAAACACGTCGATTAAATATTATTTGTCTATCATCCTTAGCCTTCTGAAATAAAATTTATACCGTTATTACCACTGTATAATATATAATGGAGTTCTATATTACATAATAATGTTGTTCTACGTTGTATCCTTTAATAGTACTAGATTGTGACATCATAATGGAGTTGTAAATTCTATCCCCTACCATGAATAGATTATGACATCATAATGCAGTTTTACATTACATGATGACATCATAATGGAGCTCTATATTACAATATAATGAAGTTCTACGTTGCATCTTTTGTTATTACTAATTTGTGACATCATAATGCAGTTTTAAATACTATCCCCTACCATGAATAGATTATGACATCATAATGCAGTTTTACATTACATTATGACATCCTAATATAGTTCTATACTAAATTATAATTTCACTGTGAAAGTACCCCAGAAATATTAGATTACCATTCTTCATTTGGGGCATTTGAGTACAAAAGACAGAGGCTATTTGTCTTGATCCTGATGAATCGGCTCACTTATTACATCAGGGCCGTAGAAACACGTCGATTAAATATTATTTGTCTATCATCCTTAGCCTTCTGAAATAAAATTTATACCGTTATTACCACTGTATAAATAGCAATATAACCGTACCTGTAAATCTATTAAGGGAACGGTAATTAACATCGGTATAGCGGATCACCACGATAAGGTGATATACCTATCCCCTGTCCTGTATGTTCTTTGGGTGTTTGTATGTTTATGTTCGTCTAGTTTTCTGTTGTGTGCTGGGCCATTTGGTGGTGTGATTTAGTGTATTTTAAATAAAGTCCTATAATAAAAGTTATATTTTATTAATAGAACAGATTATCTTATCTAATATTTCTGGGGTACTTTCACAGTGAAATTGTATTTCATTTAAAGGACCCCACCTGTCCCAGTGACGACTGTATACTAAATTATAATGAAGTTCTACATTGTATCTTTTGTTATTACTAGATTGTGACATCATAATGCAGTTTTACATTATGACATCATAATAGAGTTCTATATTATATAATAATGTTGTTCTACGTTGTATCTTTTGTTATTACTAGATTGTGACATCATAATGGAGTTGTAAATTCTATTACCTGCTATGAATAGATTATGACATCATAATGCAGTTTTACATTATGACATCATAATGGAGTTCTATACTACATTATAATGAAGTTCTACAAAGTATCTTCTGTTATTACTAGATTGTGACATCATAATGGAGTTGTAAATCCTATCCCCTACAATAAATACATTATGACATCATAATGCAGTTTCACATTATGACATCATAATGGCGTTCTATATTACATAATAATGTTTTTCTACATTGTATCTTTTGTTATTACTAGATTCTGACATCATAATGGAGTTGTAAATCCTATCCCATACTATGAATACATTATTACGTCATAATGCAGTTTCACATTATGACATCATAATGGAGTTCTATATTACATAATAATGTTGTTCTACGTTGTATCTTTTGTTATTACTAGATTCTGACATCATAATGGAGTTGTAAATTCCATTACCTGCTATGAATAGATTATGACATCATAATGCAGTTTTACATTACGACATCAAAATAGAGTTCTATACTACATTATAATGAAGTTCTACATTGTATCTTTTGCTATTACAAGATTGTGACATCATAATGGAGTTGTAAATTCTATCCCCTACCATGAATAGATTATGACATCATAATGCAGTTTTACATTACGTTATGACATCATAACAGAGTTCTATACTAAATTATAATGAAGTTCTACATTGTATCTTTTGTTATTACTAAATTGTGACATCATAATGGAGTTGTAAATCCTATCCACTACAATGAATACATTATGACATCATAATGCAGTTTCACGTTATGACATCATAATGGAGTTCTATATTACATAAAAATGCTGTTCTACATTGTATCTTTTGTTATTACTAGATTGTGACATCATAATGGAGTTGTAAATTCTACCCCCTACTATAAATACATTATGACATCATAATGAAGTTTCACATTATGACATCATAATGAGTTGTATATTACATAAAAAGGCTGTTCTACATTGTATCTTTTGTTATTACTAGATTGTGACATCATAATGATATTGTAAATTTGATCCCCTACCATGAATAGATTATGACATCCTAATGCAGTTTTACATTACGACATCATAATAGAGTTCTATACTAAAATATAATGGATTTCTACATTGTATCTTTTGTTATTACTAGATTGTGACATCATAATGCAGTTTTAAATACTATCCCCTACCATGAATAGATTATGACATCATAATGCAGTTTTACATTACATTATGACATCCTAATATAGTTCTATACTAAATTATAATTTCACTGTGAAAGTACCCCAGAAATATTAGATTACCATTCTTCATTTGGGGCATTTGAGTACAAAAGACAGAGGCTATTTGTCTTGATCCTGATGAATCGGCTCACTTATTACATCAGGGCCGTAGAAACACGTCGATTAAATATTATTTGTCTATCATCCTTAGCCTTCTGAAATAAAATTTATACCGTTATTACCACTGTATAATATATAATGTATATATATATAATGGATAATATATAATGGAGTTCTATATTACATAATAATGTTGTTCTACGTTGCATCTTTTGTTATTACTAATTTGTGACATCATAATGCAGTTTTAAATACTATCCCCTACCATGAATAGATTATGACATCATAATGCAGTTTTACATTACATTATGACATCCTAATATAGTTCTATACTAAATTATAATTTCACTGTGAAAGTACCCCAGAAATATTAGATTACCATTCTTCATTTGGGGCATTTGAGTACAAAAGACAGAGGCTATTTGTCTTGATCCTGATGAATCGGCTCACTTATTACATCAGGGCCGTAGAAACACGTCGATTAAATATTATTTGTCTATCATCCTTAGCCTTCTGAAATAAAATTTATACCGTTATTACCACTGTATAATATATAATGGAGTTCTATATTACATAATAATGTTGTTCTACGTTGTATCCTTTAATAGTACTAGATTGTGACATCATAATGGAGTTGTAAATTCTATCCCCTACCATGAATAGATTATGACATCATAATGCAGTTTTACATTACATGATGACATCATAATGGAGCTCTATATTACAATATAATGAAGTTCTACGTTGCATCTTTTGTTATTACTAATTTGTGACATCATAATGCAGTTTTAAATACTATCCCCTACCATGAATAGATTATGACATCATAATGCAGTTTTACATTACATTATGACATCCTAATATAGTTCTATACTAAATTATAATTTCACTGTGAAAGTACCCCAGAAATATTAGATTACCATTCTTCATTTGGGGCATTTGAGTACAAAAGACAGAGGCTATTTGTCTTGATCCTGATGAATCGGCTCACTTATTACATCAGGGCCGTAGAAACACGTCGATTAAATATTATTTGTCTATCATCCTTAGCCTTCTGAAATAAAATTTATACCGTTATTACCACTGTATAAATAGCAATATAACCGTACCTGTAAATCTATTAAGGGAACGGTAATTAGCATCGGTATAGCGGATCACCACGATAAGGTGATATACCTATCCCCTGTCCTGTATGTTCTTTGGGTGTTTGTATGTTTATGTTCGTCTAGTTTTCTGATGTGTGCTGGGCCATTTGGTGGTGTGATTTAGTGTATTTTAAATAAAGTCCTATAATAAAAGTTATATTTTATTAATAGAACAGATTATCTTATCTAATATTTCTGGGGTACTTTCACAGTGAAATTGTATTTCATTTAAAGGACCCCACCTGTCCCAGTGACGACTGTATACTAAATTATAATGAAGTTCTACATTGTATCTTTTGTTATTACTAGATTGTGACATCATAATGCAGTTTTACATTATGACATCATAATAGAGTTCTATATTATATAATAATGTTGTTCTACGTTGTATCTTTTGTTATTACTAGATTGTGACATCATAATGGAGTTGTAAATTCTATTACCTGCTATGAATAGATTATGACATCATAATGCAGTTTTACATTATGACATCATAATGGAGTTCTATACTACATTATAATGAAGTTCTACAAAGTATCTTCTGTTATTACTAGATTGTGACATCATAATGGAGTTGTAAATCCTATCCCCTACAATAAATACATTATGACATCATAATGCAGTTTCACATTATGACATCATAATGGCGTTCTATATTACATAATAATGTTTTTCTACATTGTATCTTTTGTTATTACTAGATTCTGACATCATAATGGAGTTGTAAATCCTATCCCATACTATGAATACATTATTACGTCATAATGCAGTTTCACATTATGACATCATAATGGAGTTCTATATTACATAATAATGTTGTTCTACGTTGTATCTTTTGTTATTACTAGATTCTGACATCATAATGGAGTTGTAAATTCCATTACCTGCTATGAATAGATTATGACATCATAATGCAGTTTTACATTACGACATCAAAATAGAGTTCTATACTACATTATAATGAAGTTCTACATTGTATCTTTTGCTATTACAAGATTGTGACATCATAATGGAGTTGTAAATTCTATCCCCTACCATGAATAGATTATGACATCATAATGCAGTTTTACATTACGTTATGACATCATAACAGAGTTCTATACTAAATTATAATGAAGTTCTACATTGTATCTTTTGTTATTACTAAATTGTGACATCATAATGGAGTTGTAAATCCTATCCACTACAATGAATACATTATGACATCATAATGCAGTTTCACGTTATGACATCATAATGGAGTTCTATATTACATAAAAATGCTGTTCTACATTGTATCTTTTGTTATTACTAGATTGTGACATCATAATGGAGTTGTAAATTCTACCCCCTACTATAAATACATTATGACATCATAATGAAGTTTCACATTATGACATCATAATGAGTTGTATATTACATAAAAAGGCTGTTCTACATTGTATCTTTTGTTATTACTAGATTGTGACATCATAATGATATTGTAAATTTGATCCCCTACCATGAATAGATTATGACATCCTAATGCAGTTTTACATTACGACATCATAATAGAGTTCTATACTAAAATATAATGGATTTCTACATTGTATCTTTTGTTATTACTAGATTGTGACATCTTAATGGAGTTGTAAATGCTATCCCCTACTATGAATAGATTATGATGTCATAATGCAGTTTCACATTATGACATCATAATGAAGTTCTATATTACATAATGTTTTTCTACTTTGTATCTTTTATTATTATTAGATTGTGACATAATGGAGTTGTAAATTATATTACCTGCTATAAATAAATTATGACATCATAAAGCAGTTTTACATTATGACATCATAATGGAGTTCTATACTACATTATAATGAAGTTCTACATTGTATCTTTTGTTATTACTAGATTGTGACATCATAATGGAGTTGTAAATTCAATCCCCTGCCATAAATACATTATGACATCATAATGCAGTTTTACATTATGACATCATAATGGCGTTCTATATTACATAATAATGTTTTTCTACATTGTATCTTTTGTTATTACTAGATTCTGACATCATAATGGAGTTGTAAATCCTATCCCCTACTATGAATACATTATTACGTCATAATGCAGTTTCACATTATGACATCATAATGGCGTTCTATATTACATAATAATGTTGTTCTACGTTGTATCTTTTGTTACTACTAGATTGCGACATCATAATGAAGTTGTAAATTCTATCCCCTACTATAAAAACATTATGACATCATAATGCAGTTTTACATTATGACATCATAATAGAGTTCTATATTACATTATAATTATGTTGTATCTTTTGTTATTACTAGATTGTGACATCATAATGGAGTTGTAAATTCTATCCCCTACCATGAACAGATTATGACATCATAATGCAGTTTTACATTATGACATCATAATGGAGTTCTATATTACATTATCATTAAGTTGTATGTTGTATCTTTTGTTATTACTAATTTGTGACATCATAATGGAGTTTTAAATACTATCCCCTACCATGAATAGATTATGACATCTTAATGCAGTTTTACATTACATTATGACATCCTAATATAGTTCTATACTAAATTATAATGAAGTTCTACATTGTATCTTTTGTTATTACTAGATTGTGACATCATAATGCAGTTGTAAATTCTACCCCCTACTATAAATACATTATGACATCATAATGCAGTTTTACATTATGACATCATAATGGAGTTCTATATTATATTATAATGAAGTTCTACAAAGTATCTTCTGTTATTACTAGATTGTGACATCATAATGGAGTTGTAAATCCTATCCCCTACAATAAATACATTATGACATCATAATGAAGTTTCACATTATGACATCATAATGGAGTTCTATATTACATAAAAATGCTGTTCTACGTTGTATTTTTTGTTATTACTAGATTGTGACATCATAATGATATTGTAAATTCTATCCCCTACCATGAATAGATTATGACATCATAAGCAGTTTTACATTATGACATCATAATGGAGTTCCATATTACAAAGTAGTGTTGTTCTACGTTGCATCTTTTGTTATTACTAGATTGTGATATCATAATGGAGTTGTAAATTCTATTACTTGCTATGAATAGATTATGACATCATAATGCAGTTTTACATTATGACATCATAATAGAGTTCTATACTACATTATAATGAAGTTCTACATTACATCTTTTGTTATTACTATATTCTGACATCATAATGGTGTTGTAAATTCTATCCCCTACTATGAATACATTATGACGTCATAATGCAGTTTAATATTATGACATCATAATGGAGTTCTATATTACATAATAATGTTGTTCTATGTTGTATCTTTTGTTATTACTAGATTGTGACATCATAATGCAGTTGTAAATTCTATCCCCTACTATAAATACATGATGACATCATAATGCAGTTTTACATTATGACATCATAATGGAGTTCTATATTACATAATAATGTTGTTCTACGTTGTATCCTTTAATAATACTAGATTGTGACATCATAATGGAGTTGTAAATTCTATCCCCTACCATGAATAGATTATGACATCATAATGCAGTTTTACATTACATGATAACATCATAATGGAGCTCTATATTACAATATAATGAAGTTCTACGTTGCATCTTTTGTTATTACTAATTTGTGACATCATAATGCAGTTTTAAATACTATCCCCTACCATGAATAGATTATGACATCATAATGCAGTTTTACATTACATTATGACATCCTAATATAGTTCTATACTAAATTATAATTTCACTGTGAAAGTACCCCAGAAATATTAGATTACCATTCTTCATTTGGGGCATTTGAGTACAAAAGACAGAGGCTATTTGTCTTGATCCTGATGAATCGGCTCACTTATTACATCAGGGCCGTAGAAACACGTCGATTAAATATTATTTGTCTATCATCCTTAGCCTTCTGAAATAAAATTTATACCGTTATTACCACTGTATAAATAGCAATATAACCGTACCTGTAAATCTATTAAGGGAACGGTAATTAACATCGGTATAGCGGATCACCACGATAAGGTGATATACCTATCCCCTGTCCTGTATGTTCTTTGGGTGTTTGTATGTTTATGTTCGTCTAGTTTTCTGATGTGTGCTGGGCCATTTGGTGGTGTGATTTAGTGTATTTTAAATAAAGTCCTATAATAAAAGTTATATTTTAATAATAGAACAGATTATCTAATCTAATATTTCTGGGGTACTTTCACAGTGAAATTGTATTTCATTTAAAGGACCCCACCTGTCCCAGTGACGACTGTATACTAAATTATAATGAAGTTCTACATTGTATCTTTTGGTATTACTAGATTGTGACATCATAATGGAGTTGTAAATTCTACCCCCTACTATAAATACATTATGACATCATAATGCAGTTTTACATTATGACATCATAATAGAGTTCTATATTACATAATAATGTTGTTCTACGTTGTATCTTTTGTTATTACTAGATTGTGACATCATAATGGAGTTGTAAATTCTATTACCTGCTATGAATAGATTATGACATCATAATGCAGTTTTACATTATGACATCATAATGGAGTTCTATACTACATTATAATGAAGTTCTACAAAGTATCTTCTGTTATTACTAGATTGTGACATCATAATGGAGTTGTAAATCCTATCCCCTACAATAAATACATTATGACATCATAATGCAGTTTCACATTATGACATCATAATGCAGTTTTACATTATGACATCATAATAGAGTTCTATACTACATTTTAATGAAGTTCTACATTACATCTTTTGTTATTACTATATTCTGACATCATAATGGTGTTGTAAATTCTATCCCCTACTATGAATACATTATGACGTCATAATGCAGTTTAATATTATGACATCATAATGGAGTTCTATATTACATAATAATGTTGTTCTATGTTGTATCTTTTGTTATTACTAGATTGTGACATCATAATGCAGTTGTAAATTCTATCCCCTACTATAAATACATGATGACATCATAATGCAGTTTTACATTATGACATCATAATGGAGTTCTATATTACATAATAATGTTGTTCTACGTTGTATCCTTTAATAGTACTAGATTGTGACATCATAATGGAGTTGTAAATTCTATCCCCTACCATGAATAGATTATGACATCATAATGCAGTTTTACATTACATGATGACATCATAATGGAGCTCTATATTACAATATAATGAAGTTCTACGTTGCATCTTTTGTTATTACTAATTTGTGACATCATAATGCAGTTTTAAATACTATCCCCTACCATGAATAGATTATGACATCATAATGCAGTTTTACATTACATTATGACATCCTAATATAGTTCTATACTAAATTATAATTTCACTGTGAAAGTACCCCAGAAATATTAGATTACCATTCTTCATTTGGGGCATTTGAGTACAAAAGACAGAGGCTATTTGTCTTGATCCTGATGAATCGGCTCACTTATTACATCAGGGCCGTAGAAACACGTCGATTAAATATTATTTGTCTATCATCCTTAGCCTTCTGAAATAAAATTTATACCGTTATTACCACTGTATAAATAGCAATATAACCGTACCTGTAAATCTATTAAGGGAACGGTAATTAGCATCGGTATAGCGGATCACCACGATAAGGTGATATACCTATCCCCTGTCCTGTATGTTCTTTGGGTGTTTGTATGTTTATGTTCGTCTAGTTTTCTGATGTGTGCTGGGCCATTTGGTGGTGTGATTTAGTGTATTTTAAATAAAGTCCTATAATAAAAGTTATATTTTAACTAGCGTACCCGTCGCGCGTTGCTGCGAAGACAGACAGACATACATACATTCGTTTTTATATATCTAGATGACGGCAGCAGCGACCACTGAGGTTTTGTAGGCCGCTGCTTCCCCCTTGCAGGCTGAATAAAATAGCCGTTGTGTGGAACATCCAATTTATCCGGCTGCTGTGGCTTCTTGGGAAGATAGCCTAGTACATGTTTGCCCACTTCCAACTCCAATGGAGACTGACTGTAAATGGCTGGCGTGCTCTAGTATTTATGGTTCCAAGCTGTACGTGTCATTGCATACAGTCTGTCTATCTATCTATCTATCTATCTATCTGGGTTATTGCATACAGTCTATCTATCTATCTATCTATCTATCTATCTATCTATCTGGGTTATTGCATACAGTCTATCTATCTATCTATCTATCTATGACATCAGGAAATGAGAGAATTAGATTCCGTACGTAAAATTTGAACGCTAATTCTTTGGCGCTTTGAATTGAATAATCGAGTTGGGACCCATTAACTTTTCCTATTTATGACATAATCAATGCTCGAGCCAAATTTCAAGTTTCTATGACATTGGGAAATGAGAGAATTAAATTCCGTACATAAAATTTGGACGCTAATTCTTTTGCGCTTAGAATTGAATAATCGAGTTGGGATGAGACATAAGGCCTTGCCCATAAGCATTCCCCAACCTCCAAGAACTGAACCTACCTACCTGAATGAGATTTTGTAGGCCGCTGCTTCCCCCTTGCGGGCTGAATAAAATAGCCGTTGGGTGGAACATACAATTTATCCGGCTGCTGTGGCTTCTTAGGAAGATATCCTAGTACTTGTTTACCCACTTCCAACTCCAATGGTAATTGGCTGGCGTGCTCTAGTGGTTCCAAGCTGTACGTGTCATAATAGAGCCTTAATGACATCACAATGCAGCTTATGAGAACATGTTGGGGCATGTTCGCGCGTTGCTGCGAAGACAGACATACATACATACTACGTTTTTATATATCTAGATGACGGCAGCAGCGACCACTGAGGTTTACCGCTGGGGTATGTCACTCTTATTACTAATGGGGGGAGTGTCACTATTATTACTGCTGTGGGATGTCACTATTATCGCTGGGGTGAAGGTGTCACTATTACCGCTGGGGTATGTGTACATGTGGCAGAAATGGGCAGGGCTCTTTCAGAATAGACCGGGTGCAGATTTTGACTGCTTTTTAGATGCGGAAATGCTGCAGAATTTTCCACAGAAATCTCCGCTGAGCACATTCTGCAGTATTTCCGCGTCCAAAAAGCAGTCAGAATCTGCACCCGGTCTATTCTGAAACAGCCTTGTCCTTTTTAGAACGACGGGGGTAAAATCATACGTTGTGATAAGCCCCGCCCCCTGACGTGTTGGCACTTTGCGATACATAAGTGGGTTTTGGGTTGTAGTTTGGGCACTCGGTCCCTAAAAGGTTCGCCATCACTGGCCTAGTACATGTTTGCCCACTTCCAACTTCAATGGAGACTGACTGTAAATGGCTGGCGTGCTCTAGTATTTATGGTTTCAAGCTGTACGTGTCATTGCATACAGTCTATCTATCTATCTATCTATCTATCTATCTATCTATCTATCTATCTGGGTTATTGCATACAGTCTATCTATCTATCTATCTATCTATGACATCAGGAAATGAGAGAATTAGATTTTGTAGGCCGCTGCTTCCCCCTTGCGGGCTGAATAAAATAGCCGTTGGGTGGAACATACAATTTATCCGGCTGCTGTGGCTTCTTGGGAAGATAGCCTAGTACTTGTTTACCCACTTCCAACTCCAATGGTAATTGGCTGGCGTGCTCTAGTGGTTCCAAGCTGTACGTGTCATAATACAGCCTTAATGACATCACAATGCAGCTTTATAGAACATGTTGGGGCATGTTCAAGGGCGTCTGATGTTGATGACATCAGTGATGACATCACAATAGCAGGTGGCTTACTTATTCGATCTACGTGGGGGGGGGGCGTAACTTTCGACGACGCTCGCGCGCCATTTATCGTAGGATATTTGTACTATGCCTATAATCTTCCCAGGAGTGTACTTAACAACTTCCCAAAGTTTCATGGCGATCGGATGAATGGTGTAGTAGCGCATAAAGGACAAACAGACACGCACGCACGCACGCAGACACGCACGCAGACAGACATACATTCAATTTTATATATATAGATAATAGAACAGATTATCTAATCTAATATTTCTGGGGTACTTTCACAGTGAAATTGTATTTCATTTAAAGGACCCCACCTGTCCCAGTGACGACTGTATACTAAATTATAATGAAGTTCTACATTGTATCTTTTGTTATTACTAGATTGTGACATCATAATGGAGTTGTAAATTCTACCCCCTACTATAAATACATTATGACATCATAATGCAGTTTTACATTATCACATCATAATAGAGTTCTATATTACATAATAATGTTGTTCTACGTTGTATCTTTTGTTATTACTAGATTGTGACATCATAATGGAGTTGTAAATTCTATTACCTGCTATGAATAGATTATGACATCATAATGCAGTTTTACATTATGACATCATAATGGAGTTCTATACTACACTAGCGTACCCGTCGCGCGTTGCTGCGAAGACAGACATACATACATACATTCGTTTTTATATATCTAGATGACGGCAGCAGCGACCACTGAGGTTTTGTAGGCCGCTGCTTCCCCCTTGCAGGCTGAATAAAATAGCCGTTGGGTGGAACATCCAATTTATCCGGCTGCTGTGGCTTCTTGGGAAGATAGCCTAGTACATGTTTGCCCACTTCCAACTCCAATGGAGACTGACTGTAAATGGCTGGCGTGCTCTAGTATTTATGGTTTCAAGCTGTACGTGTCATTGCATACAGTCTATCTATCTATCTATCTATCTATCTAGGTTATTGCATACAGTCTATCTATCTATCTATCTATCTATCTATCTATGACATCCGGAAATGAGAGAATTAGATTCCGTACATAAAATTTGAACGCTAATTCTTTGGCGCTTTGAATTGAATAATCGAGTTGGGACCCATTAACTTTTCCTATTTATGACATAATCAATGCTCGTGCCAAATTTCAAGTTTCTATGACATTGGGAAGTGAGAGAATTAAATTCCGTACATAAAATTTGGACGCTAATTCTTTTGCGCTTAGAATTGAATAATCGAGTTGGGATGAGACATAAGGCCTTGCCCATAAGCATTCCCCAACCTCCAAGAACTGAACCTACCTACCTGAATGAGATTTTGTAGGCCGCTGCTTCCCCCTTGCGGGCTGAATAAAATAGCCGTTGGGTGGAACATACAATTTATCCGGCTGCTGTGGCTTCTTAGGAAGATATCCTAGTACTTGTTTACCCACTTCCAACTCCAATGGTAATTGGCTGGCGTGCTCTAGTGGTTCCAAGCTGTACGTGTCATAATACAGCCTTAATGACATCACAATGCAGCTTTATAGAACATGTTGGGGCATGTTCAAGGGCGTCAGATGTTGATGACATCAGTGATGACATCACAATAGCAGGTGGCTTACTTATTCGATCTACGTGGGGGGGGGCGTAACTTTCGACGACGCTCGCGCGCCATTTATCGTAGGATATTTGTACTATGCCTATAATCTTCCCAGGAGTGTACTTAACAACTTCCCAAAGTTTCATGGCGATCGGATGAATGGTGTAGTAGCGCATAAAGGACAAACAGACACGCACGCACGCAGACACGCACGCACGCAGACAGACATACATTCAATTTTATATATATATATGTTGGGGCATGTTCAAGGGCGTCCGATGTTGATGACATCAGTGATGACATCACAATAGCAGGTGGCTTACTTATTCGATCTACGTGGGGGGGGGGGCGTAACTTTCGACGACGCTCGCGCGCCATTTATCGTAGGATATTTGTACTATGCCTATAATCTTCCCAGGAGTGTACTCAACAACTTTCCAAAGTTTCATGGCGATCGGATGAATGGTGTAGTAGCGCATAAAGGACAAACACGCACGCAGACACGCACGCACGCACGCAGACAGACATACATTCAATTTTATATATATAGATTATAATGAAGTTCTACAAAGTATCTTCTGTTATTACTAGATTGTGACATCATAATGGAGTTGTAAATCCTATCCCCTACAATAAATACATTATGACATCATAATGCAGTTTCACATTATGACATCATAATGCAGTTTTACATTATGACATCATAATAGAGTTCTATACTACATTTTAATGAAGTTCTACATTACATCTTTTGTTATTACTATATTCTGACATCATAATGGTGTTGTAAATTCTATCCCCTACTATGAATACATTATGACGTCATAATGCAGTTTAATATTATGACATCATAATGGAGTTCTATATTACATAATAATGTTGTTCTATGTTGTATCTTTTGTTATTACTAGATTGTGACATCATAATGCAGTTGTAAATTCTATCCCCTACTATAAATACATGATGACATCATAATGCAGTTTTACATTATGACATCATAATGGAGTTCTATATTACATAATAATGTTGTTCTACGTTGTATCCTTTAATAGTACTAGATTGTGACATCATAATGGAGTTGTAAATTCTATCCCCTACCATGAATAGATTATGACATCATAATGCAGTTTTACATTACATGATGACATCATAATGGAGCTCTATATTACAATATAATGAAGTTCTACGTTGCATCTTTTGTTATTACTAATTTGTGACATCATAATGCAGTTTTAAATACTATCCCCTACCATGAATAGATTATGACATCATAATGCAGTTTTACATTACATTATGACATCCTAATATAGTTCTATACTAAATTATAATTTCACTGTGAAAGTACCCCAGAAATATTAGATTACCATTCTTCATTTGGGGCATTTGAGTACAAAAGACAGAGGCTATTTGTCTTGATCCTGATGAATCGGCTCACTTATTACATCAGGGCCGTAGAAACACGTCGATTAAATATTATTTGTCTATCATCCTTAGCCTTCTGAAATAAAATTTATACCGTTATTACCACTGTATAAATAGCAATATAACCGTACCTGTAAATCTATTAAGGGAACGGTAATTAGCATCGGTATAGCGGATCACCACGATAAGGTGATATACCTATCCCCTGTCCTGTATGTTCTTTGGGTGTTTGTATGTTTATGTTCGTCTAGTTTTCTGATGTGTGCTGGGCCATTTGGTGGTGTGATTTAGTGTATTTTAAATAAAGTCCTATAATAAAAGTTATATTTTAATAATAGAACAGATTATCTAATCTAATATTTCTGGGGTACTTTCACAGTGAAATTGTATTTCATTTAAAGGACCCCACCTGTCCCAGTGACGACTGTATACTAAATTATAATGAAGTTCTACATTGTATCTTTTGTTATTACTAGATTGTGACATCATAATGGAGTTGTAAATTCTACCCCCTACTATAAATACATTATGACATCATAATGCAGTTTTACATTATGACATCATAATAGAGTTCTATATTACATAATAATGTTGTTCTACGTTGTATCTTTTGTTATTACTAGATTGTGACATCATAATGGAGTTGTAAATTCTATTACCTGCTATGAATAGATTATGACATCATAATGCAGTTTTACATTATGACATCATAATGGAGTTCTATACTACATTATAATGAAGTTCTACAAAGTATCTTCTGTTATTACTAGATTGTGACATCATAATGGAGTTGTAAATCCTATCCCCTACAATAAATACATTATGACATCATAATGCAGTTTCACATTATGACATCATAATGCAGTTTTACATTATGACATCATAATAGAGTTCTATACTACATTATAATGAAGTTCTACATTACATCTTTTGTTATTACTATATTCTGACATCATAATGGTGTTGTAAATTCTATCCCCTACTATGAATACATTATGACGTCATAATGCAGTTTAATATTATGACATCATAATGGAGTTCTATATTACATAATAATGTTGTTCTATGTTGTATCTTTTGTTATTACTAGATTGTGACATCATAATGCAGTTGTAAATTCTATCCCCTACTATAAATACATGATGACATCATAATGCAGTTTTACATTATGACATCATAATGGAGTTCTATATTACATAATAATGTTGTTCTACGTTGTATCCTTTAATAGTACTAGATTGTGACATCATAATGGAGTTGTAAATTCTATCCCCTACCATGAATAGATTATGACATCATAATGCAGTTTTACATTACATGATGACATCATAATGGAGCTCTATATTACAATATAATGAAGTTCTACGTTGCATCTTTTGTTATTACTAATTTGTGACATCATAATGCAGTTTTAAATACTATCCCCTACCATGAATAGATTATGACATCATAATGCAGTTTTACATTACATTATGACATCCTAATATAGTTCTATACTAAATTATAATTTCACTGTGAAAGTACCCCAGAAATATTAGATTACCATTCTTCATTTGGGGCATTTGAGTACAAAAGACAGAGGCTATTTGTCTTGATCCTGATGAATCGGCTCACTTATTACATCAGGGCCGTAGAAACACGTCGATTAAATATTATTTGTCTATCATCCTTAGCCTTCTGAAATAAAATTTATACCGTTATTACCACTGTATAAATAGCAATATAACCGTACCTGTAAATCTATTAAGGGAACGGTAATTAACATCGGTATAGCGGATCACCACGATAAGGTGATATACCTATCCCCTGTCCTGTATGTTCTTTGGGTGTTTGTATGTTTATGTTCGTCTAGTTTTCTGATGTGTGCTGGGCCATTTGGTGGTGTGATTTAGTGTATTTTAAATAAAGTCCTATAATAAAAGTTATATTTTAATAATAGAACAGATTATCTAATCTAATATTTCTGGGGTACTTTCACAGTGAAATTGTATTTCATTTAAAGGACCCCACCTGTCCCAGTGACGACTGTATACTAAATTATAATGAAGTTCTACATTGTATCTTTTGGTATTACTAGATTGTGACATCATAATGGAGTTGTAAATTCTACCCCCTACTATAAATACATTATGACATCATAATGCAGTTTTACATTATGACATCATAATAGAGTTCTATATTACATAATAATGTTGTTCTACGTTGTATCTTTTGTTATTACTAGATTGTGACATCATAATGGAGTTGTAAATTCTATTACCTGCTATGAATAGATTATGACATCATAATGCAGTTTTACATTATGACATCATAATGGAGTTCTATACTACATTATAATGAAGTTCTACAAAGTATCTTCTGTTATTACTAGATTGTGACATCATAATGGAGTTGTAAATCCTATCCCCTACAATAAATACATTATGACATCATAATGCAGTTTCACATTATGACATCATAATGCAGTTTTACATTATGACATCATAATAGAGTTCTATACTACATTTTAATGAAGTTCTACATTACATCTTTTGTTATTACTATATTCTGACATCATAATGGTGTTGTAAATTCTATCCCCTACTATGAATACATTATGACGTCATAATGCAGTTTAATATTATGACATCATAATGGAGTTCTATATTACATAATAATGTTGTTCTATGTTGTATCTTTTGTTATTACTAGATTGTGACATCATAATGCAGTTGTAAATTCTATCCCCTACTATAAATACATGATGACATCATAATGCAGTTTTACATTATGACATCATAATGGAGTTCTATATTACATAATAATGTTGTTCTACGTTGTATCCTTTAATAGTACTAGATTGTGACATCATAATGGAGTTGTAAATTCTATCCCCTACCATGAATAGATTATGACATCATAATGCAGTTTTACATTACATGATGACATCATAATGGAGCTCTATATTACAATATAATGAAGTTCTACGTTGCATCTTTTGTTATTACTAATTTGTGACATCATAATGCAGTTTTAAATACTATCCCCTACCATGAATAGATTATGACATCATAATGCAGTTTTACATTACATTATGACATCCTAATATAGTTCTATACTAAATTATAATTTCACTGTGAAAGTACCCCAGAAATATTAGATTACCATTCTTCATTTGGGGCATTTGAGTACAAAAGACAGAGGCTATTTGTCTTGATCCTGATGAATCGGCTCACTTATTACATCAGGGCCGTAGAAACACGTCGATTAAATATTATTTGTCTATCATCCTTAGCCTTCTGAAATAAAATTTATACCGTTATTACCACTGTATAAATAGCAATATAACCGTACCTGTAAATCTATTAAGGGAACGGTAATTAGCATCGGTATAGCGGATCACCACGATAAGGTGATATACCTATCCCCTGTCCTGTATGTTCTTTGGGTGTTTGTATGTTTATGTTCGTCTAGTTTTCTGATGTGTGCTGGGCCATTTGGTGGTGTGATTTAGTGTATTTTAAATAAAGTCCTATAATAAAAGTTATATTTTAACTAGCGTACCCGTCGCGCGTTGCTGCGAAGACAGACAGACATACATACATTCGTTTTTATATATCTAGATGACGGCAGCAGCGACCACTGAGGTTTTGTAGGCCGCTGCTTCCCCCTTGCAGGCTGAATAAAATAGCCGTTGTGTGGAACATCCAATTTATCCGGCTGCTGTGGCTTCTTGGGAAGATAGCCTAGTACATGTTTGCCCACTTCCAACTCCAATGGAGACTGACTGTAAATGGCTGGCGTGCTCTAGTATTTATGGTTCCAAGCTGTACGTGTCATTGCATACAGTCTGTCTATCTATCTATCTATCTATCTGGGTTATTGCATACAGTCTATCTATCTATCTATCTATCTATCTATCTATCTATCTATCTATCTGGGTTATTGCATACAGTCTATCTATCTATCTATCTATCTATCTATGACATCAGGAAATGAGAGAATTAGATTCCGTACGTAAAATTTGAACGCTAATTCTTTGGCGCTTTGAATTGAATAATCGAGTTGGGACCCATTAACTTTTCCTATTTATGACATAATCAATGCTCGAGCCAAATTTCAAGTTTCTATGACATTGGGAAATGAGAGAATTAAATTCCGTACATAAAATTTGGACGCTAATTCTTTTGCGCTTAGAATTGAATAATCGAGTTGGGATGAGACATAAGGCCTTGCCCATAAGCATTCCCCAACCTCGAAGAACTGAACCTACCTACCTGAATGAGATTTTGTAGGCCGCTGCTTCCCCCTTGCGGGCTGAATAAAATAGCCGTTGGGTGGAACATACAATTTATCCGGCTGCTGTGGCTTCTTAGGAAGATATCCTAGTACTTGTTTACCCACTTCCAACTCCAATGGTAATTGGCTGGCGTGCTCTAGTGGTTCCAAGCTGTACGTGTCATAATAGAGCCTTAATGACATCACAATGCAGCTTATGAGAACATGTTGGGGCATGTTCGCGCGTTGCTGCGAAGACAGACATACATACATACTACGTTTTTATATATCTAGATGACGGCAGCAGCGACCACTGAGGTTTACCGCTGGGGTATGTCACTCTTATTACTAATGGGGGGAGTGTCACTATTATTACTGCTGTGGGATGTCACTATTATCGCTGGGGTGAAGGTGTCACTATTACCGCTGGGGTATGTGTACATGTGGCAGAAATGGGCAGGGCTCTTTCAGAATAGACCGGGTGCAGATTTTGACTGCTTTTTAGATGCGGAAATGCTGCAGAATTTTCCACAGAAATCTCCGCTGAGCACATTCTGCAGTATTTCCGCGTCCAAAAAGCAGTCAGAATCTGCACCCGGTCTATTCTGAAACAGCCTTGTCCTTTTTAGAACGACGGGGGTAAAATCATACGTTGTGATAAGCCCCGCCCCCTGACGTGTTGGCACTTTGCGATACATAAGTGGGTTTTGGGTTGTAGTTTGGGCACTCGGTCCCTAAAAGGTTCGCCATCACTGGCCTAGTACATGTTTGCCCACTTCCAACTTCAATGGAGACTGACTGTAAATGGCTGGCGTGCTCTAGTATTTATGGTTTCAAGCTGTACGTGTCATTGCATACAGTCTATCTATCTATCTATCTATCTATCTATCTATCTGGGTTATTGCATACAGTCTATCTATCTATCTATCTATCTATGACATCAGGAAATGAGAGAATTAGATTTTGTAGGCCGCTGCTTCCCCCTTGCGGGCTGAATAAAATAGCCGTTGGGTGGAACATACAATTTATCCGGCTGCTGTGGCTTCTTGGGAAGATAGCCTAGTACTTGTTTACCCACTTCCAACTCCAATGGTAATTGGCTGGCGTGCTCTAGTGGTTCCAAGCTGTACGTGTCATAATACAGCCTTAATGACATCACAATGCAGCTTTATAGAACATGTTGGGGCATGTTCAAGGGCGTCTGATGTTGATGACATCAGTGATGACATCACAATAGCAGGTGGCTTACTTATTCGATCTACGTGGGGGGGGGGGGCGTAACTTTCGACGACGCTCGCGCGCCATTTATCGTAGGATATTTGTACTATGCCTATAATCTTCCCAGGAGTGTACTTAACAACTTCCCAAAGTTTCATGGCGATCGGATGAATGGTGTAGTAGCGCATAAAGGACAAACAGACACGCACGCACGCACGCAGACACGCACGCAGACAGACATACATTCAATTTTATATATATAGATAATAGAACAGATTATCTAATCTAATATTTCTGGGGTACTTTCACAGTGAAATTGTATTTCATTTAAAGGACCCCACCTGTCCCAGTGACGACTGTATACTAAATTATAATGAAGTTCTACATTGTATCTTTTGTTATTACTAGATTGTGACATCATAATGGAGTTGTAAATTCTACCCCCTACTATAAATACATTATGACATCATAATGCAGTTTTACATTATGACATCATAATAGAGTTCTATATTACATAATAATGTTGTTCTACGTTGTATCTTTTGTTATTACTAGATTGTGACATCATAATGGAGTTGTAAATTCTATTACCTGCTATGAATAGATTATGACATCATAATGCAGTTTTACATTATGACATCATAATGGAGTTCTATACTACACTAGCGTACCCGTCGCGCGTTGCTGCGAAGACAGACATACATACATACATTCGTTTTTATATATCTAGATGACGGCAGCAGCGACCACTGAGGTTTTGTAGGCCGCTGCTTCCCCCTTGCAGGCTGAATAAAATAGCCGTTGGGTGGAACATCCAATTTATCCGGCTGCTGTGGCTTCTTGGGAAGATAGCCTAGTACATGTTTGCCCACTTCCAACTCCAATGGAGACTGACTGTAAATGGCTGGCGTGCTCTAGTATTTATGGTTTCAAGCTGTACGTGTCATTGCATACAGTCTATCTATCTATCTATCTATCTATCTATCTAGGTTATTGCATACAGTCTATCTATCTATCTATCTATCTATCTATGACATCCGGAAATGAGAGAATTAGATTCCGTACATAAAATTTGAACGCTAATTCTTTGGCGCTTTGAATTGAATAATCGAGTTGGGACCCATTAACTTTTCCTATTTATGACATAATCAATGCTCGTGCCAAATTTCAAGTTTCTATGACATTGGGAAGTGAGAGAATTAAATTCCGTACATAAAATTTGGACGCTAATTCTTTTGCGCTTAGAATTGAATAATCGAGTTGGGATGAGACATAAGGCCTTGCCCATAAGCATTCCCCAACCTCCAAGAACTGAACCTACCTACCTGAATGAGATTTTGTAGGCCGCTGCTTCCCCCTTGCGGGCTGAATAAAATAGCCGTTGGGTGGAACATACAATTTATCCGGCTGCTGTGGCTTCTTAGGAAGATATCCTAGTACTTGTTTACCCACTTCCAACTCCAATGGTAATTGGCTGGCGTGCTCTAGTGGTTCCAAGCTGTACGTGTCATAATACAGCCTTAATGACATCACAATGCAGCTTTATAGAACATGTTGGGGCATGTTCAAGGGCGTCAGATGTTGATGACATCAGTGATGACATCACAATAGCAGGTGGCTTACTTATTCGATCTACGTGGGGGGGGGCGTAACTTTCGACGACGCTCGCGCGCCATTTATCGTAGGATATTTGTACTATGCCTATAATCTTCCCAGGAGTGTACTTAACAACTTCCCAAAGTTTCATGGCGATCGGATGAATGGTGTAGTAGCGCATAAAGGACAAACAGACACGCACGCACGCAGACACGCACGCACGCAGACAGACATACATTCAATTTTATATATATATATGTTGGGGCATGTTCAAGGGCGTCCGATGTTGATGACATCAGTGATGACATCACAATAGCAGGTGGCTTACTTATTCGATCTACGTGGGGGGGGGGGCGTAACTTTCGACGACGCTCGCGCGCCATTTATCGTAGGATATTTGTACTATGCCTATAATCTTCCCAGGAGTGTACTCAACAACTTTCCAAAGTTTCATGGCGATCGGATGAATGGTGTAGTAGCGCATAAAGGACAAACACGCACGCAGACACGCACGCACGCACGCAGACAGACATACATTCAATTTTATATATATAGATTATAATGAAGTTCTACAAAGTATCTTCTGTTATTACTAGATTGTGACATCATAATGGAGTTGTAAATCCTATCCCCTACAATAAATACATTATGACATCATAATGCAGTTTCACATTATGACATCATAATGCAGTTTTACATTATGACATCATAATAGAGTTCTATACTACATTTTAATGAAGTTCTACATTACATCTTTTGTTATTACTATATTCTGACATCATAATGGTGTTGTAAATTCTATCCCCTACTATGAATACATTATGACGTCATAATGCAGTTTAATATTATGACATCATAATGGAGTTCTATATTACATAATAATGTTGTTCTATGTTGTATCTTTTGTTATTACTAGATTGTGACATCATAATGCAGTTGTAAATTCTATCCCCTACTATAAATACATGATGACATCATAATGCAGTTTTACATTATGACATCATAATGGAGTTCTATATTACATAATAATGTTGTTCTACGTTGTATCCTTTAATAGTACTAGATTGTGACATCATAATGGAGTTGTAAATTCTATCCCCTACCATGAATAGATTATGACATCATAATGCAGTTTTACATTACATGATGACATCATAATGGAGCTCTATATTACAATATAATGAAGTTCTACGTTGCATCTTTTGTTATTACTAATTTGTGACATCATAATGCAGTTTTAAATACTATCCCCTACCATGAATAGATTATGACATCATAATGCAGTTTTACATTACATTATGACATCCTAATATAGTTCTATACTAAATTATAATTTCACTGTGAAAGTACCCCAGAAATATTAGATTACCATTCTTCATTTGGGGCATTTGAGTACAAAAGACAGAGGCTATTTGTCTTGATCCTGATGAATCGGCTCACTTATTACATCAGGGCCGTAGAAACACGTCGATTAAATATTATTTGTCTATCATCCTTAGCCTTCTGAAATAAAATTTATACCGTTATTACCACTGTATAAATAGCAATATAACCGTACCTGTAAATCTATTAAGGGAACGGTAATTAGCATCGGTATAGCGGATCACCACGATAAGGTGATATACCTATCCCCTGTCCTGTATGTTCTTTGGGTGTTTGTATGTTTATGTTCGTCTAGTTTTCTGATGTGTGCTGGGCCATTTGGTGGTGTGATTTAGTGTATTTTAAATAAAGTCCTATAATAAAAGTTATATTTTAATAATAGAACAGATTATCTAATCTAATATTTCTGGGGTACTTTCACAGTGAAATTGTATTTCATTTAAAGGACCCCACCTGTCCCAGTGACGACTGTATACTAAATTATAATGAAGTTCTACATTGTATCTTTTGTTATTACTAGATTGTGACATCATAATGGAGTTGTAAATTCTACCCCCTACTATAAATACATTATGACATCATAATGCAGTTTTACATTATGACATCATAATAGAGTTCTATATTACATAATAATGTTGTTCTACGTTGTATCTTTTGTTATTACTAGATTGTGACATCATAATGGAGTTGTAAATTCTATTACCTGCTATGAATAGATTATGACATCATAATGCAGTTTTACATTATGACATCATAATGGAGTTCTATACTACATTATAATGAAGTTCTACAAAGTATCTTCTGTTATTACTAGATTGTGACATCATAATGGAGTTGTAAATCCTATCCCCTACAATAAATACATTATGACATCATAATGCAGTTTCACATTATGACATCATAATGCAGTTTTACATTATGACATCATAATAGAGTTCTATACTACATTATAATGAAGTTCTACATTACATCTTTTGTTATTACTATATTCTGACATCATAATGGTGTTGTAAATTCTATCCCCTACTATGAATACATTATGACGTCATAATGCAGTTTAATATTATGACATCATAATGGAGTTCTATATTACATAATAATGTTGTTCTATGTTGTATCTTTTGTTATTACCAGATTGTGACATCATAATGCAGTTGTAAATTCTATCCCCTACTATAAATACATGATGACATCATAATGCAGTTTTACATTATGACATCATAATGGAGTTCTATATTACATAATAATGTTGTTCTACGTTGTATCCTTTAATAGTACTAGATTGTGACATCATAATGGAGTTGTAAATTCTATCCCCTACCATGAATAGATTATGACATCATAATGCAGTTTTACATTACATGATGACATCATAATGGAGCTCTATATTACAATATAATGAAGTTCTACGTTGCATCTTTTGTTATTACTAATTTGTGACATCATAATGCAGTTTTAAATACTATCCCCTACCATGAATAGATTATGACATCATAATGCAGTTTTACATTACATTATGACATCCTAATATAGTTCTATACTAAATTATAATTTCACTGTGAAAGTACCCCAGAAATATTAGATTACCATTCTTCATTTGGGGCATTTGAGTACAAAAGACAGAGGCTATTTGTCTTGATCCTGATGAATCGGCTCACTTATTACATCAGGGCCGTAGAAACACGTCGATTAAATATTATTTGTCTATCATCCTTAGCCTTCTGAAATAAAATTTATACCGTTATTACCACTGTATAAATAGCAATATAACCGTACCTGTAAATCTATTAAGGGAACTGTAATTAACATCGGTATAGCGGATCACCACGATAAGGTGATATACCTATCCCCTGTCCTGTATGTTCTTTGGGTGTTTGTATGTTTATGTTCGTCTAGTTTTCTGATGTGTGCTGGGCCATTTGGTGGTGTGATTTAGTGTATTTTAAATAAAGTCCTATAATAAAAGTTATATTTTAATAATAGAACAGATTATCTAATCTAATATTTCTGGGGTACTTTCACAGTGAAATTGTATTTCATTTAAAGGACCCCACCTGTCCCAGTGACGACTGTATACTAAATTATAATGAAGTTCTACATTGTATCTTTTGTTATTACTAGATTGTGACATCATAATGGAGTTGTAAATTCTACCCCCTACTATAAATACATTATGACATCATAATGCAGTTTTACATTATGACATCATAATAGAGTTCTATATTACATAATAATGTTGTTCTACGTTGTATCTTTTGTTATTACTAGATTGTGACATCATAATGGAGTTGTAAATTCTATTACCTGCTATGAATAGATTATGACATCATAATGCAGTTTTACATTATGACATCATAATGGAGTTCTATACTACATTATAATGAAGTTCTACAAAGTATCTTCTGTTATTACTAGATTGTGACATCATAATGGAGTTGTAAATCCTATCCCCTACAATAAATACATTATGACATCATAATGCAGTTTCACATTATGACATCATAATGCAGTTTTACATTATGACATCATAATAGAGTTCTATACTACATTATAATGAAGTTCTACATTACATCTTTTGTTATTACTATATTCTGACATCATAATGGTGTTGTAAATTCTATCCCCTACTATGAATACATTATGACGTCATAATGCAGTTTAATATTATGACATCATAATGGAGTTCTATATTACATAATAATGTTGTTCTATGTTGTATCTTTTGTTATTACTAGATTGTGACATCATAATGCAGTTGTAAATTCTATCCCCTACTATAAATACATGATGACATCATAATGCAGTTTTACATTATGACATCATAATGGAGTTCTATATTACATAATAATGTTGTTCTACGTTGTATCCTTTAATAGTACTAGATTGTGACATCATAATGGAGTTGTAAATTCTATCCCCTACCATGAATAGATTATGACATCATAATGCAGTTTTACATTACATGATGACATCATAATGGAGCTCTATATTACAATATAATGAAGTTCTACGTTGCATCTTTTGTTATTACTAATTTGTGACATCATAATGCAGTTTTAAATACTATCCCCTACCATGAATAGATTATGACATCATAATGCAGTTTTACATTACATTATGACATCCTAATATAGTTCTATACTAAATTATAATTTCACTGTGAAAGTACCCCAGAAATATTAGATTACCATTCTTCATTTGGGGCATTTGAGTACAAAAGACAGAGGCTATTTGTCTTGATCCTGATGAATCGGCTCACTTATTACATCAGGGCCGTAGAAACACGTCGATTAAATATTATTTGTCTATCATCCTTAGCCTTCTGAAATAAAATTTATACCGTTATTACCACTGTATAAATAGCAATATAACCGTACCTGTAAATCTATTAAGGGAACGGTAATTAACATCGGTATAGCGGATCACCACGATAAGGTGATATACCTATCCCCTGTCCTGTATGTTCTTTGGGTGTTTGTATGTTTATGTTCGTCTAGTTTTCTGATGTGTGCTGGGCCATTTGGTGGTGTGATTTAGTGTATTTTAAATAAAGTCCTATAATAAAAGTTATATTTTAATAATAGAACAGATTATCTAATCTAATATTTCTGGGGTACTTTCACAGTGAAATTGTATTTCATTTAAAGGACCCCACCTGTCCCAGTGACGACTGTATACTAAATTATAATGAAGTTCTACATTGTATCTTTTGTTATTACTAGATTGTGACATCATAATGGAGTTGTAAATTCTACCCCCTACTATAAATACATTATGACATCATAATGCAGTTTTACATTATGACATCATAATAGAGTTCTATATTACATAATAATGTTGTTCTACGTTGTATCTTTTGTTATTACTAGATTGTGACATCATAATGGAGTTGTAAATTCTATTACCTGCTATGAATAGATTATGACATCATAATGCAGTTTTACATTATGACATCATAATGGAGTTCTATACTACATTATAATGAAGTTCTACAAAGTATCTTCTGTTATTACTAGATTGTGACATCATAATGGAGTTGTAAATCCTATCCCCTACAATAAATACATTATGACATCATAATGCAGTTTCACATTATGACATCATAATGGCGTTCTATATTACATAATAATGTTTTTCTACATTGTATCTTTTGTTATTACTAGATTCTGACATCATAATGGAGTTGTAAATCCTATCCCATACTATGAATACATTATTACGTCATAATGCAGTTTCACATTATGACATCATAATGGAGTTCTATATTACATAATAATGTTGTTCTACGTTGTATCTTTTGTTATTACTAGATTCTGACATCATAATGGAGTTGTAAATTCTATTACCTGCTATGAATAGATTATGACATCATAATGCAGTTGTACATTACGACATCAAAATAGAGTTCTATACTACATTATAATGAAGTTCTACATTGTATCTTTTGCTAATACAAGATTGTGACATCATAATGGAGTTGTAAATTCTATCCCCTACCATGAATAGATTATGACATCATAATGCAGTTTTACATTACGTTATGACATCATAACAGAGTTCTATACTAAATTATAATGAAGTTCTACATTGTATCTTTTGTTATTACTAAATTGTGACATCATAATGGAGTTGTAAATCCTATCCACTACAATGAATACATTATGACATCATAATGCAGTTTCACGTTATGACATCATAATGGAGTTCTATATTACATAAAAATGCTGTTCTACATTGTATCTTTTGTTATTACTAGATTGTGACATCATAATGGAGTTGTAAATTCTACCCCCTATCATAAATACATTATGACATCATAATGAAGTTTCACATTATGACATCATAATGAGTTCTATATTACATAAAAAGGCTGTTCTACATTGTATCTTTTGTTATTACTAGATTGTGACATCATAATGATATTGTAAATTTGATCCCCTACCATGAATAGATTATGACATCCTAATGCAGTTTTACATTACGACATCATAATAGAGTTCTATACTAAAATATAATGGATTTCTACATTGTATCTTTTGTTATTACTAGATTGTGACATCATAATGCAGTTGTAAATGCTATCCCCTACTATGAATAGATTATGATGTCATAATGCAGTTTTACATTATGACATCATAATGAAGTTCTATATTACATAATGTTTTTCTACTTTGTATCTTTTATTATTATTAGATTGTGACATAATGGAGTTGTAGATTCTATCCCCTACCATGAATAGATTATGACATCATAATGCAGTTTCACATTATGACATCATAATGGTGTTCTATATTAAATAAAAATGTTGTTCTACGTTGTATCTTTTTTTATTACTAGATAGTCACATCATAATGGAGTTGTAAATTCTATCCTCTGCCATGAATAGATTATGACATCATAATACAGTTTTACATTACATTATGACATCATAACAGAGTTCTATACTAAATTATAATGAAGTTCTACATTGTCTTTTCTGTTATTACTAGATTGTGACATGACAATTGAGTTGTAAATTCTATCCCCTACTATAAATACATTATGACATCATAATGCACTTTTACATTATGACATCATAATAGAGTTCTATATTACATAATAATGTTGTTCTACATTGTATCTTTTGTTATTACTAGATTGTGACATCATAATGGTGTTGTAAATTATATCCCTTATTATGAATACATTATGACATCATAATGCAGTTTTAAATTATGACATCATAATGGAGTTGAAAATTCTATCCCCTACCATAAATACATTATGACATCATAATGCAGTTTTACAATATGACATCATAATGCAGTTCTATACTACATTATAATGAAGTTCTACATTGTATCTTTTGTTTTTACTAGATTAAGAGATCATAATGGAGTTGTAAATTCTATCCCCTACCATGAATAGATTATGACATCATAATGCAGTTTTGCATTATGACATCATAATGGAATTCTATATTACATAATAATGTTGTTCTACATTGTATCTTTTGTTATCACTAGATTGTGACATCATAATGGAGTTGTAAATTCTATTACCTGCTATGAATAGATTATGACATTATAATGCAGTTTTACATTATGACTAGAGATGAGCGAGCGTACTCGGAAAAGCACTACTTGCTCGAGTAATTTGCTTTATTCGAGTATCGCTGTGCTCGTCCCTGAAGATTCGGGTGCCGCTGCGGCTGACAGGTGAGTCGCAGCGGGGGGCAGGGGAGAGCGGGTGGGAGAGAGGGAGAAAAAAGATCTTACCTCCGTTCCTCCCCGCTCTCCCCTGCAGCTCCCCGCTCCGTGCCGGCACCCGAATCTTCAGGGACGAGCACAGCGATACTCGGATAAAGCAAATTACTCGAGCGAGTAGTGCTTTTCCGAGTACGCTCGCTCATCTCTAATTATGACATTATAAAGCAGTTCTAGACTACATTATAATGAAGTTCTACATTCTATCTTTTGTTATTACTAGATTAAGAGATCATAATGGAGTTGTAAATTCTATCCCCTACCATAAATAGATTATGACATCATAATGCAGTTTTACATTACATTATGACATCATAATGGAGTTCTATACTACATTATAAAGAAGTTCTACATTGTATCGTTTGTTATTACTAAATTGTCACATCATAATGGAGTTGTAAATTCTATCACCTGCTATGAATAGATTATGACATCATAATGCAGTTTTACATTATGACATCATAATGGAGTTCTATTTTACATTATAAATAAGTTGTATGTTGTATCTTGTTATTAATACATTGTGACATCATAATGGAGTTGTAAATTCTATCCCCTACGATTAATAGATTATGACATCATAATGCAGTTTTACATTACATTATGACATGTTAATGGAGTTCTATACTACATTATAATGAAGTTCTACATTGCATCTCTTGTTATTACTAGATTGTGACATCATAATGGTGTTGCAAATTCTATCCCCTACTATAAATACATTATGACATCATAATGCAGTTTTACATTATGACATCATAATGGAGTTCTATATTACATAATAATGTTGTTCTACATTGTATCCTTTGTTACTACTAGATTGTGACATCATAATAGAGTTGTAAATTCTATCCCTTACCATGAATAGATTATGCCATCATAATGCAGTTTTACATTACATTATGACATCATAATGGAGTTCTATATCTATATATATAAAATTGAATGTATGTCTGTCTGCGTGCGTGCGTGTCTGCGTGCGTGTCTGTTTGTCCTTTATGCGCTACTACTCCATTCATCCGATCGCCATGAAACTTTGGGAAGTTGTTAAGTACACTCCTGGGAAGATTATAGGCATAGTACAAATATCCTACGATAAAATGGCGCGCGAGCGTCGTCGAAAGTTACGCCCCCCCCCCACGTAGATCGAATAAGTAAGCCACCTGCTATTGTGATGTCATCACTGATGTCATCAACATCGGACGCCCTTGAACATGCCCCAACATGTTCTATAAAGCTGCATTGTGATGTCATTAAGGCTGTATTATGAGACGTACAGCTTGGAACCACAAGAGCACGCCAGCCAGTTACCATTGGAGTTGGAAGTGGGTAAACAAGTACTAGGATATCTTCCTAAGAAGCCACAGCAGCCGGATAAATTGTATGTTCCACCCAACGGCTATTTTATTCAGCCCGCAAGGGGGAAGCAGCGGCCTACAAAATCTCATTCAGGTAGGTAGGTTCAGTTCTTGGAGGTTGGGGAATGCTTATGGGCAAGGCCTTATGTCTCATCCCAACTTAATTCTCTCACTTCCCAATGTCATAGAAACTTAAAATTGGCACGAGCATTGATTATGTCATAAATAGGAAAAGTTAATGGGTCCCAACTCGATTATTCAATTCAAAGCGCCAAAGAATTAGCGTTCAAATTTTACGTACGGAATCTAATTCTCTCATTTCCTGATGTCATAGATAGATAGATAGATAGACTGTATGCAATAACCCTGATAGATAGATAGATAGATAGATAGATAGACTGTATGCAATGACACGTACAGCTTGAAACCATAAATACTAGAGCACGCCAGCCATTTACAGTCAGTCTCCATTGGAGTTGGAAGTGGGCAAACATGTACTAGGCTATCTTCCCAAGAAGCCACAGCAGCCGGATAAATTGGATGTTCCACACAACGGCTATTTTATTCAGCCTGCAAGGGGGAAGCAGCGGCCTACAAAACCTCAGTGGTCGCTGCTGCCGTCATCTAGATATATAAAAACGAATGTATGTATGTATGTCTGTCTTTGCAGCAACGCGCGACGGGTACGCTAGTCTATATATATAAAATTGAATGTATGTCTGTCTGCGTGCGTGCGTGTCTGCGTGTCTGTTTGTCCTTTATGCGCTACTACACCATTCATCCGATCGCCATGAAACTTTGGGAAGTTGTTAAGTACACTCCTGGGAAGATTATAGGCATAGTACAAATATCCTACGATAAATGGCGCGCGCGCGAGCGTCGTCGAAAGTTACACCCCCCCCCCACGTAGATCGAATAAGTAAGCCACCTGCTATTGTGATGTCATCACTGATGTCATCAACATCGGACGCCCTTGAACATGCCCCAACATGTTCTATAAAGCTGCATTGTGATGTCATTAAGGCTCTATTATGACACGTACAGCTTGGAACCACTAGAGCACGCCAGCCAATTACCATTGGAGTTGGAAGTGGGTAAACAAGTACTAGGCTATCTTCCCAAGAAGCCACAGCAGCCGGATAAATTGTATGTTCCACCCAACGGCTATTTTATTCAGCCCGCAAGGGGGAAGCAGCGGCCTACAAAATCTCATTCAGGTAGGTAGGTTCAGTTCTTGGAGGTTGGGGAATGCTTATGGGCAAGGCCTTATGTCTCATCCCAACTTAATTCTCTCACTTCCCAATGTCATAGAAACTTGAAATTTGCCACGAGCATTGATTATGTCATAAATAGGAAAAGTTAATGGGTCCCAACTCGATTATTCAATTCAAAGCGCCAAAGAATTAGCGTTCAAATTTTACGTACGGAATCTAATTCTCTCATTTCCTGATGTCATAGATAGATAGATAGATAGATAGATAGATAGATAGATAGATAGACTGTATGCAATAACCCTGATAGATAGATATGGAGATAGATAGATAGATAGATAGATAGATAGATAGATAGATAGATAGATAGACTGTATGCAATGACACGTACAGCTTGAAACCATAAATACTAGAGCACGCCAGCCATTTACAGTCAGTCTCCATTGGAGTTGGAAGTGGGCAAACATGTACTAGGCTATCTTCCCAAGAAGCCACAGCAGCCGGATAAATTGGATGTTCCACACAACGGCTATTTTATTCAGCCTGCAAGGGGGAAGCAGCGGCCTACAAAACCTCAGTGGTCGCTGCTGCCGTCATCTAGATATATAAAAACGAATGTATGTATGTATGTCTGTCTTCGCAGCAACGCGCGACGGGTACGCTAGTCTATATATATAAAATTGAATGTATGACTGTCTGCGTGCGTGTCTGCGTGTCTGTTTGTCCTTTATGCGCTACTACACCATTCATCCGATCGCCATGAAACTTTGGGAAGTTGTTAAGTACACTCCTGGGAAGATTATAGGCATAGTACAAATATCCTACGACAAATGGCGCGCGCTGCGAGCGTCGTCGAAAGTTACACCCCCCCCACGTAGATCGAATAAGTAAGCCACCTGCTATTGTGATGTCATCACTGATGTCATCAACATCGGACGCCCTTGAACATGCCCCAACATGTTCTATAAAGCTGCATTGTGATGTCATTAAGGCTCTATTATGACACGTACAGCTTGGAACCACTAGAGCACGCCAGCCAATTACCATTGGAGTTGGAAGTGGGTAAACAAGTACTAGGCTATCTTCCCAAGAAGCCACAGCAGCCGGATAAATTGTATGTTCCACCCAACGGCTATTTTATTCAGCCCGCAAGGGGGAAGCAGCGGCCTAAAAAATCTCATTCAGGTAGGTAGGTTCAGTTCTTGGAGGTTGGGGAATGCTTATGGGCAAGGCCTTATGTCTCATCCCAACTTAATTCTCTCACTTCCCAATGTCATAGAAACTTGAAATTTGCCACGAGCATTGATTATGTCATAAATAGGAAAAGTTAATGGGTCCCAACTCGATTATTCAATTCAAAGCGCCAAAGAATTAGCGTTCAAATTTTACGTACGGAATCTAATTCTCTCATTTCCTGATGTCATAGATAGATAGATAGATAGATAGATAGATAGATAGATAGATAGATAGATAGATAGATAGACTGTATGCAATAACCCTGATAGATAGATATGGAGATAGATAGATAGATAGATAGATAGATAGATAGATAGATAGATAGATAGATAGATAGACTGTATGCAATGACACGTACAGCTTGAAACCATAAATACTAGAGCACGCCAGCCATTTACAGTCAGTCTCCATTGGAGTTGGAAGTGGGCAAACATGTACTAGGCTATCTTCCCAAGAAGCCACAGCAGCTGGATAAATTGGATGTTCCACACAACGGCTATTTTATTCAGCCTGCAAGGGGGAAGCAGCGGCCTACAAAACCTCAGTGGTCGGTGCTGCCGTCATCTAGATATATAAAAACGAATGTATGTATGTATGTCTGACTTCGCAGCAACGCGCGACGGGTACGCTAGTTACATTATAATGAAGATCTACATTGTATCTTTTGTTATTACTAATTTGTGACATCATAATGGAGTTTTAAATACTATCCCCTACCATAAATAGATTATGACATCATCATGCATTTTTACATTATGACATCATAATGGAGTTCTATACTACATTATAATGAAGTTCTACATTGTATCTTTTGTTATTACTAGATTGTGACATCATAATGGAGTTGTAAACTCTATTACCTGCTATGAATAGATTATGACATCATCATGCAGTTTCAAATTATGACATCATACTGGAGTTCTATATTACATAATAATGTTGTTCTACGTTATATCTTTTGTTATTACTAGATTGTGACATCATAATGGAGTTGTAAATTCTATCCCCTACCATGAATAGATTATGACATCATAATGCAGTTTTATATTACATTATGACATCATAATGGAGTTGTAAACTCTATCCCCTACTATAAATACATTATGACATCATAATGCAGTTTTACATTATGACATCATAATGGACTTTTATCTATATATATAAAATTGAATGTATGTCTGTCTGCGTGCGTGCGTGTCTGCGTGTCTGCTTGTCCTTTATGCGCTACTACACCATTCATCCGATCGCCATGAAACTTTGGGAAGTTGTTAAGTACACTCCTGGGAAGATTATAGGCATAGTACAAATATCCTACGATAAATGGCGCGCGCGCGAGCGTCGTCGAGAGTTACACCCCCCCCACGTAGATCGAATAAGTAAGCCACCTGCTATTCTGATGTCATCACTGATGTCATCAACATCGGACGCCCTTGAACATGCCCCAACATGTTCTATAAAGCTGCATTGTGATGTCATTAAGGCTCTATTATGACACGTACAGCTTGGAACCACTAGAGCACGCCAGCCAATTACCATTGGAGTTGGAAGTGGGTAAACAAGTACTAGGCTATCTTCCCAAGAAGCCACAGCAGCCGGATAAATTGTATGTTCCACCCAACAGCTATTTTATTCAGCCCGCAAGGGGGAAGCAGCGGCCTACAAAATCTCATTCAGGTAGGTAGGTTCAGTTCTTGGAGGTTGGGGAATGCTTATGGGCAAGGCCTTATGTCTCATCCCAACTTAATTCTCTCACTTCCCAATGTCATAGAAACTTGAAATTTGCCACGAGCATTGATTATGTCATAAATAGGAAAAGTTAATGGGTCCCAACTCGATTATTCAATTCAAAGCGCCAAAGAATTAGCGTTCAAATTTTACGTACGGAATCTAATTCTCTCATTTCCTGATGTCATAGATAGATAGATAGATAGATAGATAGATAGATAGATAGATAGACTGTATGCAATAACCCTGACAGATAGATATGGAGATAGATAGATAGATAGATAGATAGATAGATAGATAGATAGATAGATAGATAGATAGATAGATAGACTGTATGCAATGACACGTACAGCTTGAAACCATAAATACTAGAGCACGCCAGCCATTTACAGTCAGTCTCCATTGGAGTTGGAAGTGGGCAAAGATGTACTAGGCTATCTTCCCAAGAAGCCACAGCAGCCGGATAAATTGGATGTTCCACACAACGGCTATTTTATTCAGCCTGCAAGGGGGAAGCAGCGGCCTACAAAACCTCAGTGGTCGCAATAGCAGGTGGCTTACTTATTCGATCTACGTGGGGGGGGGGTGTAACTTTCGACGACGCTCGCGCGCGCCATTTATCGTAGGATATTTGTACTATGCCTATAATCTTCCCAGGAGTGTACTTAACAACTTCCCAAAGTTTCATGGCGATCGGATGAATGGTGTAGTAGCGCATAAAGGACAAACAGACACGCAGACACGCAGACACGCAGACACGCACGCACGCAGACAGACATACATTCAATTTTATATATATAGATAATAATGTTGCTCTACGTTGTATCTTTTCTTACTACTAATTTCTGACATCATAATGAAGTTATAAATACTATCCCCTACCATGAATAGATTATGACATCATAATGCAGTTTTACATTATGACATCATAATGGAGTTCTATAGTACAATATAATTAAGTTCTACATTGTATCTTTTGTTATTACTAGATTGTGACATCATAATGGAGTTGTAAATCCTATCACCTACTATGAATAGATTATGACGTCATAATGCAGTTTCACATTATGACATCATAATGGAGTTCTATACTACATTATAATGAAGTTCTACATTGTATCTTTTGTTATTACTAGATTAAGACATCATCATGGAGTTGTAAATTCTATCCCCTACCATGAATAGATTATGACATCATAATGCAGTTTTACTTTATGACATCACAATGGAGTTCTATATTACATAATAATGTTGTTCTACATTGTATCTTTTGTTATTACTAGATTGTGACATCTTAATGGAGTTGTAAATCCTATCCCCTACTTTGAATAGATTATGACGTCATAATGCAGTTTTTACATTATGACATCATAATGGAGTTCTATATTATATAATGATGTTGTTCTACGTTGTATGTTTTGTTATTACTAGATTGTGACATCATAATGGAGTTGTAAACTCTATCCCCTATGAATACATTATGACATCACAATGGAGTTCTATCTTACATAATAATGTTCTACATTGTATCTTTTGTTATTTCTAGATTGTGACATCATAATGGAGTTGCAAATCCTATCACTTACTATGAATAGATTTTGACGTCATAATGCAGTTTCACATTATGACATCATAATGGAGTTCTATATTACATAATGATGTTGTTCTACGTTGTATGTTTTGTTATTACTAGATTGTGACATCATAATGGAGTTGTAAATTTTAAGTTGCAAATCCTATCACTTACTATGAATAGATTATGACGTCATAATGCAGTTTCACATTATGACATCATAATGGAGTTCTATATTACATAATGATGTTGTTCTACGTTGTATGTTTTGTTATTACTAGATTGTGACATCATAATGGAGTTGTAAATTCTATCCACTATGAATACATTATGACATCATAATGCAGTTTTGCATTATGACATCATAATGGAATTCTATATTACATAATAATGTTGTTCTACATTGTATCTTTTGTTATTACTAGATTGTGACATCATAATGGAGTTGCAAATTCTATTACCTGCTATAAATAGATTATGACATTATAATGCAGTTTTACATTATGACATTATAATGCAGTTCTATACTACATTATAATGAAGTTCTACATTCTATATTTTGTTATTACTAGATTGTGACATCATAATGGAGTTGTAAATTCTATCCCCTACCATAAATACATCATGACATCATAATGCAGTTTTACATTATGACATCATAATGGAGTTCTATATTACATAATGTTTTTCTATGTTGTATCTTTTAATATTACTAGATTGTGACATCATAATGGAGTTGTAAAGTCTACCCCCTACCATGAATAAATTATGACATCATAATGCAGTTTTACATTACATTATGACATCACAATGGAGTTCTATCTTACATAATAATGTTCTACATTGTATCTTTTGTTATTTCTAGATTGTGACATCATAATGGAGTTGCAAATCCTATCACTTACTATGAATAGATTATGACGTCATAATGCAGTTTCACATTATGACATCATAATGGAGTTCTATATTACATAATGATGTTGTTCTATGTTGTATGTTTTGTTATTACTAGATTGTGACATCATAATGAAGTTGTAAATTCTATCCCCTATGAATACATTATGACATCATAATGCAGTTTTAAATTATGACATCATAATGGAGTTGTAAATTCTATCCCCTACCATAAGTACATTATGACATCATAATGCTGTTTTGCATTATGACATCATAATGGAGTTCTATATTACATAATAATGTTGTTCTACATTGTATCTTTTGTTATTACTAAATTGTGACATCATAACGGAGTTGTAAATTCTATTACCTGCTATGAATAGATTATGACATCATAATGCAGTTTTACATTAGGACATCATAATGCAGTTCTATACTACATTATAATGAAGTTCTACATTCTATCTTTTGTAATTACCAGATTGTGACATCATAATGGAGTTGTAAATCCTATCCCCTACTATGAATAGATTATGACGTCATAATGCAGTTTCACATTATGACATCATAATGGAGTTTTATATTACACTAGCGTACCCGTCGCGCGTTGCTGCGAAGACAGACATACATACATACATACATTCGTTTTTATATATCTAGATAACAACCAATCAAAGCGTAGCTTTCAAGTTACCTCAGCGGTATAATATATAACAACCAATCACAGCACAGCAGCTTTCATGTTACCTCAGCAGTATAAGAAATAGCAACCAATCACAGTGCAGCTTTTATTTTACCTCAGGGGTATAGGAAATAACAACCAATCACAGCACAGCTTTTATGTTACCTCAGCAGTATAAGAAATAGCAACCAAGCAAGAATTTTAGCGCAGCTATCCAATCCAGTTATTTACACTTTGCTTGTCTGCCTGTGTGCCGTGGATTATTCTAGGGGTTTTGCCCAGCTCGCAACATTGTATCCAATAAGCGAGTTCTCCACTAAACATTGTTCTCCATGAAAGAACTGAGCGTACCTTTTTTAAAAATGACGGCAGCAGCGACCAATAAGCTTTGTAGGCCGCTGTTTCCCCCTTGCAGGCTGAATAAAATAGCCGTTGTGTGGAACATCCAATTTATCTGGCTGCTGTGGCTTCTTGGGAAGATAGCCTAGTACATGTTTGCCCACTTCCAACTCCAATGGAGACTGACTGTAAATGGCTGGCGTGCTCTAGTATTTATGGTTCCAAGCTGTACGTGTCATTGCATACAGTCTATCTATCTATCTATCTATCTATCTATCTATCTATCTATCTGTCTATCAGGGTTATTGCATACAGTCTATCTATCTATCTATGACATCAGAAAATGAGAGAATTAGATTCCGTACGTAAAATTTGAACGCTAATTCTTTGGCGCTTTGAATTGAATAATCAAGTTGGGACCGATTAGCTTTTCCCATTTATGACATAATCAATGCTCATGCCAAATTTCAAGTTTCTATGAAATTGGGAAGTGAGAGAATTAAATTCCGTACATAAAATTTGGACGCTAATTCTTTTGCGCTTAGAATTGAATAATCGAGTTGGGATGAGACATAAGGCCTTGCCCATAAGCATTCCCCAACCTCCAAGAACTGAACCTACCTACCTGAATGAGATTTTGTAGGCCGCTGCTTCCCCCTTGCGGGCTGAATAAAATAGCCGTTGGGTGGAACATACAATTTATCCGGCTGCTGTGGCTTCTTAGGAAGATATCCTAGTACTTGTTTACCCACTTCCAACTCCAATGGAGACTGACTGTAAATGGCTGGCGTGCTGTACGTGTCATAATAGAGCCTTAATGACATCACAATGCAGCTTTATAGAACATGTTGGGGCATGTTCAAGGGCGTCCGATGTTGATGACATCACAATGGCAGTGATGACATCACAATAGCAGGTGGCTTACTTATTCGATCTACGTGGGGGGTCGTAACTTTCGACGACGCTCGCGCGCGCGCCATTTATCGTAGGATAGTTGTACTATGCCTATAATCTTCCCAGGAGTGTATTCAACAACTTCCCAAAGTTTCATGGCGATCGGATGAATGGTGTAGTAGCGCATAAAGGACAAACAGACAGACACGCAGACAGACAGACACGCACGCACGCAGACAGACATACATTCAATTTTATATATATAGATAATGATGTTGTTCTACGTTGTATGTTTTGTTATTACTAGATTGTGACATCATAATGGAGTTGTAAATTCTATCACCTGCTCTTAATAGATGACATCATAATGCAGTTTTAGATTATGACATCATAATGGAGTTCTATATTACATAATAATGTTGTTCTGCGTTGTATCTTTTGTTGTTACTAGATTGTGACATCATAATGGAGTTGTAAATTCTATTACCTGCTATGAATAGATTATGACATCATCATGCAGTTTTACATTATGACATCCTAATGGAGTTCTATACTACATTATAATGAAGTTCTACATTGTATCTTTTGTTATTACTAGATTGTGACATCATAATGGAGTTGTAAATTCTATCACCTGCTATTAATAGATTATGACATCATAATGCAGTTTTAGATTATGACATCATAATGCAGTTCTATATTACATAAAAAGGTTGTTCTACGTTGTATCTTTTGTTATTACTAGATTGTGACATCATAATGGAGTTGTAAATTCTATACCCTACCATTAATAGATTATGACATTATAATGCAGTTTTGCATTATGACATCATAATGGAATTCTATATTACATAATAATGTTGTTCTACATTGTATCTTTTGTTATTACTAGGGTGTGACATCATAATGGAGTTGTAAATTCTATTACCTGCTATGAATAGATTATGACATTATAATGCAGTTTTACATTATGACATTATAATGCAGTTCTATACTACATTATAATGAAGTTCTACATTCTATCTTTTGCTATTACTGGATTGTGACATCATAATGGAGTTGTAAATTCTATCCCCTACCATAAATACATCATGACATCATAATGCAGTTTTACATTATGACATCATAATGGAGTTCTATATTGCATAATGTTTTTCTACGTTGTATCTTTTAATATTACTAGATTGTGACATCATAATGGAGTTGTAAAGTCTACCCCTACCATCAATAGATTATGACATCATAATGCAGTTTTACATTACATTATGACATCACAATGGAGTTCTATCTTACATAATAATGTTCTACATTGTATCTTTTGTTATTTCTAGATTGTGACATCATAATGGAGTTGCAAATCCTATCACTTACTATGAATAGATTTTGACGTCATAATGCAGTTTCACATTATGACATCATAATGGAGTTCTATATTACATAATGATGTTGTTCTACGTTGTATGTTTTGTTATTACTAGATTGTGACATCATAATGGAGTTGTAAATTCTATCCACTATGAATACATTATGACATCATAATGCAGTTTTGCATTATGACATCATAATGGAATTCTATATTACATAATAATGTTGTTCTACATTGTATCTTTTGTTATTACTAGATTGTGACATCATAATGGAGTTGCAAATTCTATTACCTGCTATAAATAGATTATGACATTATAATGCAGTTTTACATTATGACATTATAATGCAGTTCTATACTACATTATAATGAAGTTCTACATTCTATATTTTGTTATTACTAGATTGTGACATCATAATGGAGTTGTAAATTCTATCCCCTACCATAAATACATCATGACATCATAATGCAGTTTTACATTATGACATCATAATGGAGTTCTATATTACATAATGTTTTTCTATGTTGTATCTTTTAATATTACTAGATTGTGACATCATAATGGAGTTGTAAAGTCTACCCCCTACCATGAATAAATTATGACATCATAATGCAGTTTTACATTACATTATGACATCACAATGGAGTTCTATCTTACATAATAATGTTCTACATTGTATCTTTTGTTATTTCTAGATTGTGACATCATAATGGAGTTGCAAATCCTATCACTTACTATGAATAGATTATGACGTCATAATGCAGTTTCACATTATGACATCATAATGGAGTTCTATATTACATAATGATGTTGTTCTATGTTGTATGTTTTGTTATTACTAGATTGTGACATCATAATGGAGTTGTAAATTCTATCCCCTATGAATACATTATGACATCATAATGCAGTTTTAAATTATGACATCATAATGGAGTTGTAAATTCTATCCCCTACCATAAGGACATTATGACATCATAATGCTGTTTTGCATTATGACATCATAATGGAGTTCTATATTACATAATAATGTTGTTCTACATTGTATCTTTTGTTATTACTAAATTGTGACATCATAACGGAGTTGTAAATTCTATTACCTGCTATGAATAGATTATGACATCATAATGCAGTTTTACATTAGGACATCATAATGCAGTTCTATACTACATTATAATGAAGTTCTACATTCTATCTTTTGTAATTACTAGATTGTGACATCATAATGGAGTTGTAAATCCTATCCCCTACTATGAATAGATTATGACGTCATAATGCAGTTTCACATTATGACATCATAATGGAGTTTTATATTACACTAGCGTACCCGTCGCGCGTTGCTGCGAAGACAGACATACATACATACATACATTCGTTTTTATATATCTAGATAACAACCAATCAAAGCGTAGCTTTCAAGTTACCTCAGCGGTATAATATATAACAACCAATCACAGCACAGCAGCTTTCATGTTACCTCAGCAGTATAAGAAATAGCAACCAATCACAGTGCAGCTTTTATTTTACCTCAGGGGTATAGGAAATAACAACCAATCACAGCACAGCTTTTATGTTACCTCAGCAGTATAAGAAATAGCAACCAAGCAAGAATTTTAGCGCAGCTATCCAATCCAGTTATTTACACTTTGCTTGTCTGCCTGTGTGCCGTGGATTATTCTAGGGGTTTTGCCCAGCTCGCAACATTGTATCCAATAAGCGAGTTCTCCACTAAACATTGTTCTCCATGAAAGAACTGAGCGTACCTTTTTTAAAAATGACGGCAGCAGCGACCAATAAGCTTTGTAGGCCGCTGTTTCCCCCTTGCAGGCTGAATAAAATAGCCGTTGTGTGGAACATCCAATTTATCTGGCTGCTGTGGCTTCTTGGGAAGATAGCCTAGTACATGTTTGCCCACTTCCAACTCCAATGGAGACTGACTGTAAATGGCTGGCGTGCTCTAGTATTTATGGTTCCAAGCTGTACGTGTCATTGCATACAGTCTATCTATCTATCTATCTATCTATCTATCTGTCTATCTATCTGTCTATCAGGGTTATTGCATACAGTCTATCTATCTATCTATCTATGACATCAGAAAATGAGAGAATTAGATTCCGTACGTAAAATTTGAACGCTAATTCTTTGGCGCTTTGAATTGAATAATCAAGTTGGGACCGATTAGCTTTTCCCATTTATGACATAATCAATGCTCATGCCAAATTTCAAGTTTCTATGAAATTGGGAAGTGAGAGAATTAAATTCCGTACATAAAATTTGGACGCTAATTCTTTTGCGCTTAGAATTGAATAATCGAGTTGGGATGAGACATAAGGCCTTGCCCATAAGCATTCCCCAACCTCCAAGAACTGAACCTACCTACCTGAATGAGATTTTGTAGGCCGCTGCTTCCCCCTTGCGGGCTGAATAAAATAGCCGTTGGGTGGAACATACAATTTATCCGGCTGCTGTGGCTTCTTAGGAAGATATCCTAGTACTTGTTTACCCACTTCCAACTCCAATGGAGACTGACTGTAAATGGCTGGCGTGCTGTACGTGTCATAATAGAGCCTTAATGACATCACAATGCAGCTTTATAGAACATGTTGGGGCATGTTCAAGGGCGTCCGATGTTGATGACATCACAATGGCAGTGATGACATCACAATAGCAGGTGGCTTACTTATTCGATCTACGTGGGGGGTCGTAACTTTCGACGACGCGCGCGCGCGCGCCATTTATCGTAGGATAGTTGTACTATGCCTATAATCTTCCCAGGAGTGTATTCAACAACTTCCCAAAGTTTCATGGCGATCGGATGAATGGTGTAGTAGCGCATAAAGGACAAACAGACAGACACGCAGACAGACAGACACGCACGCACGCAGACAGACATACATTCAATTTTATATATATAGATAATGATGTTGTTCTACGTTGTATGTTTTGTTATTACTAGATTGTGACATCATAATGGAGTTGTAAATTCTATCACCTGCTCTTAATAGATGACATCATAATGCAGTTTTAGATTATGACATCATAATGGAGTTCTATATTACATAATAATGTTGTTCTGCGTTGTATCTTTTGTTGTTACTAGATTGTGACATCATAATGGAGTTGTAAATTCTATTACCTGCTATGAATAGATTATGACATCATCATGCAGTTTTACATTATGACATCCTAATGGAGTTCTATACTACATTATAATGAAGTTCTACATTGTATGTTTTGTTATTACTAGATTGTGACATCATAATGGAGTTGTAAATTCTATCACCTGCTATTAATAGATTATGACATCATAATGCAGTTTTAGATTATGACATCATAATGCAGTTCTATATTACATAAAAAGGTTGTTCTACGTTGTATCTTTTGTTATTACTAGATTGTGACATCATAATGGAGTTGTAAATTCTATACCCTACCATTAATAGATTATGACATTATAATGCAGTTTTGCATTATGACATCATAATGGAATTCTATATTACATAATAATGTTGTTCTACATTGTATCTTTTGTTATTACTAGGGTGTGACATCATAATGGAGTTGTAAATTCTATTACCTGCTATGAATAGATTATGACATTATAATGCAGTTTTACATTATGACATTATAATGCAGTTCTATACTACATTATAATGAAGTTCTACATTCTATCTTTTGCTATTACTGGATTGTGACATCATAATGGAGTTGTAAATTCTATCCCCTACCATAAATACATCATGACATCATAATGCAGTTTTACATTATGACATCATAATGGAGTTCTATATTACATAATGTTTTTCTACGTTGTATCTTTTAATATTACTAGATTGTGACATCATAATGGAGTTGTAAAGACTACCCCTACCATCAATAGATTATGACATCATAATGCAGTTTTACATTACATTATGACATCACAATGGAGTTCTATCTTACATAATAATGTTCTACATTGTATCTTTTGTTATTTCTAGATTGTGACATCATAATGGAGTTGCAAATCCTATCACTTACTATGAATAGATTTTGACGTCATAATGCAGTTTCACATTATGACATCATAATGGAGTTCTATATTACATAATGATGTTGTTCTATGTTGTATGTTTTGTTATTACTAGATTGTGACATCACAATGGAGTTGTAAATTCTATCCCCTATGAATACATTATGACATCATAATGCAGTTTTGCATTATGACATCATAATGGAATTCTTTATTACATAATAATGTTCTATATTGTATCTTTTGTTATTACTAGATTGTGACATCATAATGGAGTTGTAAATTCTATTACCTGCTATGAATAGATTATGACATTATAATGCAGTTTTACATTATGACATTATAATGCAGTTCTATACTACATTATAATGAAGTTCTACATTCTATCTTTTGTTATTACTAGATTGTGACATCATAATGGAGTTGTAAACTCTATTACCTGCTATGAATAGATTATGACTAGAGATGAGCGAACATGTCCGTTACGGACACATCCGCACCCGGACACCGGCTTTGCCGAACACTGCAGTGTTCGCGCGTAAGTGTCCGGGTGCCGCCGGGGGGCGGGGAGATGCGCGGCGGCGCGGGCGGCAGTAGTGGGGAACAGGGGGGAGCCCTCTCTCTCTCCCTCTCCCCCCCACTCCCCGCCGCACCCCCCCGCGCTGCCACGGCGGCCCCCGAACTTTTTCGCCCGAACACTGAAGTGTTCGCAAAGTTCGGTGTTCGGGCGAAAAAGGGGCGGAGCCGAACGTGTTCGCTCATCTCTAATAATAATGTTGTTCTGCGTTGTATCTTTTGTTGTTACTAGATTGTGACATCATAATGAAGTTGTAAATTCTATTACCTGCTATGAATAGATTATGACATCATCATGCAGTTTTACATTATGACATCATAATGGAGTTCTATACTACATTATAATGAAGTTCTACATTGTATGTTTTGTTATTACTAGATTGTGACATCATAATGGAGTTGTAAATTCTATCACCTGCTATTAATAGATTATGACATCATAATGCAGTTTTAGATTATGACATCATAATGCAGTTCTATATTACATAAAAATGTTGTTCTACGTTGTATCTTTTGTTATTACTAGATTGTGACATCATAATGGAGTTGTAAATTCTATACCCTACCATTAATAGATTATGACATTATAATGCAGTTTTGCATTATGACATCATAATGGAATTCTATATTACATAATAATGTTGTTCTACATTGTATCTTTTGTTATTACTAGATTGTGACATCATAATGGAGTTTAAAGTTCTACCCCCTACTATGAGTAGATTATGACATCATAATGGAGTTCTATATAGCATTATAATGAAGTTCTACATTGTATCTTTTGTTATTACTAGATTGTGACATCATAATGGAGTTGTAAATTCTACCCCCTACTATAAATACATTATGACATCATAATGCAGTTTTACATTATGACATCATAATGGAGTTCTATATTACATAATAATGTTGTTCTACGTTGTATCCTTTAATAGTACTAGATTGTGACATCATAATGGAGTTGTAAATCCTATCCCCTACTATGAATAGATTAAGACGGCATAATGCAGTTTCACATTATGACATAATGGAGCTGTATATTACATTATAATTACGTTGTATGTTGTATCTTTTGCTATTACTAGATTGTGACATAATAATGGAGTTGTAAATTCTATCCCCTACGATTAATAGATTATGACATCATAATGCAGTTTTACATTACATTATGACATCATAATGGAGTTCTATGCTACATTATAATGAAATTCTACATTGTATCTTTTGTTATTACTAGATTGTGACATCATAATGGAGTTGTAAGTTCTACCCCCTACTATGAGTAGATTATGACATCATAATGCAGTTTTACATTACATTATGACATCATAATGGAGTTCTATATAGCATTATAATGAAGTTCTACGTTGTATCTTTTGTTATTACTAGATTTTGACATGATAATGAAGTTGTAAATTCTATCCCCTTCAATAATAACTGTTACCATGCATGGCGGTGCAAGGTCCCGTGGTCGGCGCGCGCCGCTCCGTTGTCGGCTCCGGCGTCCTGGAGCTCTGGAGTCGGGGCTCTCCCGGCGGCGTGGGGCAGCCAGTGTGCGGCGGCATGGGCGTGTCCGCCCGTAGGGTGCCGCCCGCACTCATCCACCTTTCTTATGCAGCAGTGGGAGAGTCGGCTCCTCTCACTCTCCGCCCCTGGGCGGAGGCTTGCAGTTTTAAGGCTGGCAGTGACCTGAGCTCACTGCCAGTTATTGGTTCTGCTAGCATCTAGTCGGTCCTTTCTGCAGCTAAGTCTTAGTTCACCCTCTAGTTTGCCTGTCAGCTTCCATTTCCAGCTTTGCTTTCTCTGTATTTTCTGTTGGTCATTTCCATCTGCCTTCTCTGTCGGCACTCTGTTCCCTCCATCAGTTAGTCACATCTTGTCAGTCGCCAGGTCCCTAGCCAGTGCAGGGACCGCCGTCCAGTTGTCCGCCTGTGGTTAGCCAGGGCTGAGGCAAGTAGACAGGGACAGTGGGGTGCGGGAAGATCAGGGCACCCCACCTGGCGCTCGGGGGGGGGGGGGCAGAGTGCCTTAACACAATGACAACCAGCTGCTGCTGCAAAAGCAAATAATCATTTTACAGTTTTCCTTTCAGCCTGATACACATGACCATGCACAAGCTAATGGCCCGGGAGACAGGGGATTCAGTCATGTTGTTGATCAGTCATTAGACAACCCTGATTTTACACTCTTTGTGGATGCATTGTGGTATGGTCAAGCAGGCAGGTTCTAAACAGGTTATGTTGTGGCCAAAGCCGAACCCCTTCCATCTCACATGTCAGTCAGAATTACGAGCTCTGGAAGAAGCATGCAAGCATGCTCAAGAAGACACGGACTACAAGGACTCATACTATGCCTTTGGCATTACTGATTACCATGGACCCATCTGGAAAGCAAGGTCATTCTTGACAAGCAAATGAAAAAACCAATTAAAAACAGTAAAGGTGTGAAGGCACTGATGGAAACCCTCCTGCTGCCCAAAAGAGTGGCCTGAAAGCCACTCCATAACAAAAGGCCACTCTAAGGATGGCTCAAAAGAGGCAATCAGATATCACCTGGCTGAGAAGGCTGTGAATACAACCACACAGAAGCCCAGATTGATCCTTCAGGGCTTGGGGTGGTACAGGTACCCCCTCAGACCTCACCCCTTGTGGATTATGACCCGTTGATTCAGTTACAAAAGCAGGCAATCAAGGGGGAAAAGGAACAATGGGAGCCAGCAGGATGGGCAGAGACACCTGGAGATAAATGGATGATTTATCTCCAGATCAGCTCTATGTAAGACCCAAGTCAGCGCAGCATAAGAGGACCTAACCTAGCTACAAGCAAAAATAGTTTAGTGGAAATAGTGACAATAGGTTGCTGGAGGGTAACTGATAGCTAAGTCAGTAGACCCTTTATAATATCCTCTACTACCTCCCTTTTTGTAGGTCAATCCTACTTGATCCAATGAAAAACTCCAATTTATTCAATAAACACACCCTACACATGTGAGTACACTTGTCAGTCTCCTGGGAGCAGGTCTCTCTCTCGAATAGAATACATATTTGGCTCTCCAAACACTTGCCCTCTACTTAACCTCAATAGTTCATGGCACTCGGGGAGTATCTGATCATAAACCAATCATCCTTAAATTACAATTCCCAGGACAGTATTTTGCCCCGACCTGGAAGCTTAATCTCTTTTGGCTTAAGCTAATAGGATCAAATGACCGGATACCAGATCAAATAACCACATTCCTCCAAATCCATGAAGAAGATACGAGAAATGCCTTAATATGGGATACACTAAAGGCTTACCTTAGAGGTTGTTTTAAATCACCAATATCCTGCATAAAAAGATCTACTTCCCAAGCTGACTTTCTGTTAGAGGAGCAGACAGCAGAGGCCGAAAAACAATACATAGCGAACCCTACAGACACCAACAAAACAAGCTGGCTAGGATTACTTAGCTTACTTAGACATTAATTACATGTTAAAACCAAATGGAAAATCTTCTTTACGCGGCAATATTTTTTAGAAATGGGTAACCAGTCGAGTCCCCGTTTGGCCAATTAATGAAACAAAACGGGCTAACCAACTCTGTCCTCACAATTAAAGCGGCTGATGGACGGATACTCACGGAGGCCCAATCTATAACAACCAGGTTTAGGGAATACTATACCAATCTATATACTTCAACAAGTGAAATGTCGATGTTGGATAATTTGGCCTATCTAGAAGACCTTGCCTTCCCGTCCCTTTCTGCTGAACAAATAGCACTATTAGGCCTCATGTCTACGGGGAAAAGAAGAATGAAAATCCGCAGCGGATTTTAACTCTTCTCCCGCCCGCGGATCCGCACCCCATAAGGATACATTGACCACCCGCCGGTAGGTGAATACCTGCGGATGGTCAATAAAAGTGAATAAAAAAAAATATGGAGCATGAAAAAATCCGGACATGCTCCATTTTCGTGCGGGTCTCCCGTGGGGACAGCTCCCGCAGGCTTCTATTGAAGCCTATAGAAGCCGTCCGGATCTGCGGGAGACCTAAAATAAGAATAAACTTACCCGCAGCGGACCGGGCAGGTCTTCTCTTCTTCGCGGCCAGATCTTCTTTCTTCGGCCCAGCGGATGTGCCCGGCGCATTCGAGCGACACGCCGCCGACATGCCGGGCACATCCGCAGGCCGCAGAAAGAAGATCCGGCCGCGAAGAAGAGAAGACCTGCCCGGTCCTCTGCGGGTAAGTTTATTCTTATTTTCAGCGCTCATGTCCGCGGGGGAGGAGGGACCCGCTACGGATTCTCCATGGAGAATCCGTAGCGGGCCTGATTTTCCCCGTTGACATGAGGCCTTAGATGCCCCAATAACATTAGAGGAAATCCATCAAGCTATCATGGATATGGCACTAAATAAGTCCCCTGGGCCAGATGGCCTCCTCTTGGGGGTAGATCATAAATATATAGAACAGCTTTCTCCAATACTATATGATACTCTGCAGCGAGTTTATCAGGGAAATTCCCTCCCACCCTCCTTTTATAAAGCGTCTATAATCGCGTTGTTGAAACCTGGTAAAGAACCCGATAATTGTGACTCATATAGGCCAATATCACTGCCTAATGTGGATTATAAAATATTGACAGAAATACTGGCTACTAGACTTAACCAAGTAATCCTTTCCATAATCCATGAAGACTAGATAGGGTTTATGCCCGGAAAATCAACCACAATAAATATACGCAGAGTCCAAACAATTGTATAAATAGGGAGACTGCATGATATGCCTTGGGCAGTAGTGTCACTAGATACAAAAAAAGCATTTGACTCATTGGAGTGGAGTTTCTTGGAGGCATGTTTGATACATTTTGGTTTCTGGTCCCGATTCCTAGGGTGGATCAGGTTACTGTATGAATCCCCCACAGCCAACGTTATAGTAAACGGTATATCTTCGGCGAACTTTCTACTGTCTCGGGGGACGCGTCAGGGATGTCCTTTGTCTCCCTCCCTTTTTGCAATAGCAATTGAGGCACTGGCCATCCGTTTGCGCAATACTTCTGCGGTTACGGGAGTGAGTTGGAGGGGTAGAGAGAGTAAAGTTGGTCTATATGCAGATGATATGGTTCTTTTCCTCCGTAACCCAGAGCATTCCTTCTCACAAGCCCTTGAGATAATAGACTCTCTCTCAACATTCTGGACTTTATATACACTGGTCCAAATCTGCAATAATGTATACAGCCCAAAACGCGACCACAATTTCTGATGTGTCAGCCTGTGGTCTATTGGAAATAACCAAATTCAAGTATGTAGGAATTAATATAGTGCAAGACCATAAAAACTACAAGTCCGCTGCAAAACCTAATACAAACGAAAATGAAGGCCTGGTGGAAATTACCTATATCCGTGGCAGGTCATATAAACCTTATTAGGATGGTAATCCAACCCAAATGTTTATATTCGTTACAACATATGTCGGTTAAAGTTCCAGAAAGTTTCTTCCAAACCTTAAACTGTCGGTATTAGATTTGTTTGGGGCCCGTCTCACTCCAAGCTTAAACTCACTGCACTACAACGCCCTAAAAACCAAGCCGGAATGGCGTTATCCGACTTTAAAGTGTATTACATAGCAAGACAGTTACGTAATCTCAGGGATTGGTTCATTTTGGGAAGAGATGCCAATCACAGATCATTACCTAGCCGATGAGTTAGAGGGTCAGAATCTAATTGGGTTTTTGGAACATCCAGATTTTAGAAAATCATCAAGACTTATAACCATGCATAAAATGGCCCTGTGTGGCGCGCAGCAAAGCGTATCCAACAATACACAGATACAATGACTGACACTCCTTTATGGAATAACCCTACTTTGCCCTCACTCAAGATGATGCAGGGTGTTGGATACTGGGTTAAACTAGGGATACAAACTCTAGGAGATATATACGAGGATAATATACTGCTGTCCTATATACAATTACGAGAGAATCTAAAAGTACCTAGACTTCAACTTTTCAGGTACTTTCAGTTGAGACATGCTTTGAATGCAGAATTTCCACCGAATTCTACCAAAATCTCCAAATACCCAACAGTAGGTATTCTTAAATTACAGGGACCTAGAGGACTAATATCAGCACTTTACACACACTTGCTGTCGGCCAAGATAAGCCGTGACCCACTCTCTATTTATGATAGGTGGAAAACATTAACCCCTTGAGTGGCGGGTTTCCTACCCCCCTGTCGTGCCCATCAGGGCAGGTTTTTTTAAATTGGACAATCATTTAATTTTAACTAATTTTGCAGTCGCGTTCCAAGAGCTATAACTTTTTCATTTTTCCATTGACACGGCCATGTGAGGGCTTGTTTTTTGCTGGAGAAGTTGTACTTTTTGATGGCATCATTTTTGGGTATATATAATGTATTGCATAACTTTTGTGAAAAAATTTGTAGGGAGATTAGGGAAAAAAAGTAATACAAGTTAAATCCCCCTCCTTTTGCCATATCTATAATAAAAAATCTAAATCATAAAAGAAAAATACATATTTGGTATCGCCGCGTCCGTAAATGTCTGATCTATCAAAATAGTGCATTATTTACCCCCCATGGTGAACGTAATCCGAAAAAAAAAATAAAGAACGCCAGAACTGCACTTTTTCAGTCACCCTGTCTCCCAGAAAAAATGCAATAAAAAGTGATCAAAAAGTCGTATGTATTCCAAAATGGTACCAACGTTAACTACAGGACGTCCCGCAAAAAACGAGCCCTTGCTCAAGTATGTCGATGGAAAAATAAAGAAGTTATTGCGCGCAGAAGATGCAGCAGAAAATAATTTTAAAAAATGAAATGTCTTTGCAAAAAAATACAAGTGCTATAGTAAAAAAAAGTTTACACATTTGGTATCATAGTAATCGTACTGACCCATAGAATAAAGTTATCAGGTCATTTTTGTTGCAGTTTCTCTACCATAGAAGCAAGACGCACTGAAAGATGGTGGAATGTCATTTTTCTTTCATTTTACTCCACTTACCGTATATACCGGCGTATAAGGCGACGGGGCGTATAAGACGACCCCCCAACTGTCACCTTATACGCCGGTATTCAGTGGAGAAAAAAAAAAAAATTTTATTACTCACCTCCCACGGCGTTCTGTCGCGCTCCGGCAGGATGTCGCTCGCTCCGGCAGGCTGTCGCTCGCTCCTCGTCCCCGCCGCAGCATAGCTTTCTGAATGTGGGGCTTGAAATCCCCGCTTCCAGAAAGCTAATACACACGCCGGCAGCCATGACATCATTGAATGGCTGTGATTGGCTAAAGCACACGTGGCTTCAGCCAATCACACTATTCAATGACATCATTGAATGGGTGTGATTGCTAACACGTGCGCCTTCAGCCAATCACAGCCATTCAATGATGTCATTGAATAGTGTGATTGGCTGAAGCCACGTGTGCTTTAGCCAATCACAGCCATTCAATGCTGTCATGGCTGCCGGCATGTGTATTAGCTTTCTGGAAGCGGGGATTTCAAGCCCCGCATTCAGAAAGCTATGCTGCGGCGGGGACGGGGAGCGAGCGACAGCCTGCCGGAGCGAGCGACATCCTGCCGGAGCGCGACAGAACGCCGTGGGAGGTGAGTAATAAAATTTTTTTTTACACTTTTTTTTTTTTTGTTTTACCGGCGCATAAGACGACCCCCGACTGCAGAGCAGATTTTTCGGGGTTCAAAAGTCGTCTTATACGCCGGTATATACGGTAGATTTTTGTAAAAGTTTTTCAGTACATTATATGGTACTTTAAATAGCACCATTGAAAAATATAACTCGTTCCGCAAGAAACAAGCCCTCATACAGCGACGTCGAAGGATAAATAAAGGAGTTATGATTTTTTAAACGGGGGGAGGAAAAAAACAATTGGGGAAAGAAGAAAAAAAGGGACCGTGTCATTAAGGGGTTAAATAATGTACTAACTTCCTTCTCTGGGTCATTACGACGCAGGGATACCACATGTGTAATTGTATTTTTAATTTTTCATAAAGTAAAGGCAGACAAGTGTTTTTAATTTAATTTAATTTATTTTTTAAATAATTTTTAACAATTTTTTTTTTCGTTTTGTCTCTTTAGGGGACTTCCACAGAGACCCATCAGGACTCCCTGATCACATTCTGGGGGGACCCATGGTGACAGCCCTTTACATGCTGCAGTCACATGCTGCAATTACAGAGCCCCAAGGTTCCCCACCCTTCCCCCATAATAGCATATACAACAAGAAGGTTTCCACTAAATATAACTACAGAGCCCCAAGGTCCCCCCGCCCCCCCCAAACTACAGAGCCCCGAGGTCTCTCCCTATACAACAAATACAGAGCTACAAGGTCCACCCCCTACTAAACAGCAACTACAGAGCCACAAGGTTTCCACTAAATGGTATTGGTGTATTATGTCGTCACCGGAAGTAAGGGGTGGCGACATAATACACCTGTCAACTTCTGATTGGCTGGGGACAGAGGACTGCGGTGTGGCTGGGAGCAGTGGTGGCAGAGGACAGCGCCGAGCCTGGGAAGCGACAGAGAGGACTGCATCGAGCTGCACAGCTGCCAGAGGCTGGAGGCACCAGAGGACAGTGCAGAGGCTGCGACTGCCAGCCTCTGAAATACCCCAAGTGCCGTTACACACAGCACGAGGAGACAGTGGCCAAAGCAGGAGTGGCGCTGGCTGAGGGACAGCAGACCACAACTGTGAATTAGCGGGGCGCCACAGAGCACACCGCCGGCGGCAGACCGGCCCACAACGAGCACTGACTGATGGCTGCAGCATGTGGAAGTACTTTTGCCTGCCCTGCCTGGTTAGGGGTTAGTTTTCCTGTTTGGCTTCGCTTATTCGCTGTAAATGCTGTAACATGGCAGCATTTACAGCAAATAAGCTAAGCCTAAGGGGAAAACTAACCCCTTACCATAACAGGGCAGGGCAGGCAAAAATATTTCCACACGCTCCTAGCACCTTAAAGCATTGAGCCAATCGGGAGCTAGGGGTGTGACAGGGGTGTTCCTACTGTCAAATCCCTAGCTTCCGGTGGCGACATAATCCACCAGTACCCCACGAAATTGCAAATAAAGATCCACAAAGCCTGTCAAAATGTGGCATAATGCAATACTATGGTATTGCATTATACTGTAAGAGTGATCAAACAATCACAAGTTCAAATCCCCTTAAAAGGACTAAAAGAAAAAAACTTTTTATTACTGCAAAAAGTAAAGGCTCTGTAGTTGCAGTTTGGGGTGGGAGTGTGTGGCTCTGTAGTTGCGGTTTGGGGTGGGAGTGTGTGGCTCTGTAGTTGCGGTTTGGGGTGGGAGTGTGTGGCTCTGTAGTTGCTATATTTAGTGGAAGCCTGGCTCTACTTGCTATTAAGCAACCTTTCACATGGGACATAATTAGTGCACATGGACTTTTTATACCTCTATAGGGCTTGAATAGTGCCATTAAAAAATACAACTCCCACAAAACAAGCCCTCATACAACGGCAGCAGAAAATTAGTTATGATTTATTGAAAGTTGGGCAAGTTACAATTTATTGAAATCAAAAATCTGGGGGAGAAATTAGGTCTGTATCCTTGGCTTAATAATTCAGTTCTGGAAAACCCCACAGTATTGCAGATGTCTAATCACTGAGGATCCAACGACTGAGACCCCCCAGCGGTCCAGAGAGCAGCATCCCCCCTGAATGCCTCGTGGAATGGAGCAGCGGTGTACATGCGTGACTATCGCTTTTTTGCGCTCAGCAACCTCCATTCATCTTATAGAAGGGAGTGAAATGGCGCTTAAGCATGCGCACCGCTACTCCAGTCACAGTGCGTTCAGAGTGCGCTGTTCACTGGGGGTCCTGTGCAGATGGGATATACTGTCTAGTGAGAAAACCCCTAAAGCAGACCTGGAGACCTGAAGATGGCCGCCCAGCTTCTCGGACCGCCTGCTGCACACTGCATTAGTCTAAGACATCACACCTGCGGAGTAACCAGTGCTGCCAAGTCCGATCAGAGCGTAGTGTAAGCGTATTTGCGAAGTGGGATTTGCCCATGCAAAATGCACTGTAAACTACGCAAGATGTGCGCAATTGCATGCGAAAAAAAAAAAACATGCACCAATGCTCTCAGCCATTTAAATGGCTGATAGCTTCAGGAGTTCCAAATGTTCTCTCTATGCACAAATGCACGGAGAGATAGAAAAGGCTGCACATTTTTATTGCACAACCGCATTGTGCACGAGCGCCAAATACGTGCGTGTGAACGAACCCACTGGGGAGAGGATGGAGGGGGAAAGAAACAATGGGTTCTATTTTCAGCATATTGTGTGCACAAATATGGTTGTGCAACTCTGGTTTAGGCTACGGATGAGTACTGTGAACAGTCTGCATCAGGCGGGCAGGGAAGTGGTTCAGCCATTTTTGTTCCTTCAGGCCCCCGAAGGTGACAGCAGACTGTAGCCGGGCCAGCAGAGATCTTGTGTCGTCATCCAACCATATCATTGGGGTCAATGGGGGTGAAGGGTGAGCAGCAAGGAGCAGCGACCACAAGCCATACAGAGCAAAACTCCAACCTTGGGGACGCAGCCAGCGGGGGCCACGCACCGCCCAACCCCGGGGACGCAGCCGGCGGGGGCCACGCACCGCACCACCCCGGGGACGCAGCCGGCGGGGGCCACGCACCGCACCACCCCGGGGACGCAGCCGGCGGGGGCCACGCACCGCACCACCCCGGGGACGCAGCCACCGGGGCCACACAACGCACCACCTCGGGGACGCAGCTGTAGAGCTATGCACCGCACCACCCCAGTATTTCTGTTTCGGTGGTTTAGTTGAATAATATCACATAGCCCTTATCAGCTGACCACAAACTGTAGTTGTCTGGGCCATATGACACATCTGCTTGTATCGGTCAGTAATGCGAGGGGCTCACCGATTACCTCCAAGATGGCTGACTGTTTCCCACCCAACTTCCTAGACACATAATGCCCCACAAGCAGCTGTACTGACACCAGGCCGTCTCTTCATACACTGCTGCCAATGAGAAAGCAGTCTAATAAGCCGAGCACGGAGCCCACTCATAGTCCGTGAAGCCTCTTGTCCGGCACCTCAGCTCGCAGCCGCCTTTCACGCTTCCCCCCTCAGTGCAGAGAGCTCACTGCGCGGGAAAGGAGCCGATCACGTGGGGCTCATGGAGCAGGAAACCCGCCGTCCTCCTTCCAGAACATTCCTGCACTTCATCGGGGCTCCAACCGGAAGTGGTGGGCGGGACATAGGTTTTATAGATTCGGGGGGAGAGAGAGAGAAAGACACAGCAGGCAGCTTTCAGAGGTCGGCCCGCGCGCATCCAGTCAGCAGAGGCCGACCGCGCGGCGGGAGGATGCGGCTCGTGAGGTAACTTCATCCGTGGAGGCCCGTCAGGCTGGCAGCGTCCTGTAGCGGCAGCTCAGCGCTGACAGGGGGGACGCGGCCGGCTCCTGTGAGGGGCGCTAGTATTCCCTCATGGTTAGCGCTCTCATGCAGTTGTGGCTCTTCCCCCAGGGGGCGCCCTCCTGTGTATTGTGTGCTGTAGTGTGTATGATATGGCGTTAGATGTAATCCCCCTCTGTGTTGTGCTGCTCGCAGTTCTCACGGCCTCTCCAGGACCCGGCATGTTGTGGTGTATTGTCTGCACTGCAGCCCTGTTTCCCATGGTGGCATATAAACCTCTGGGCACAATTATTGTGGCATTTATACACCATGCCGCCGGGTGACAGCGGGAAACCAGGAAGACCGTGCAGGACGGCATGTGTGAGATATGCAGTATGTGGCGGTATGGCGGTCACACTGGTAATCCTGTGTGAGGAGGTAACTGGCTGGATCACGCTGTGCGCTGACACCTGTCACTTTACATGGGGCTGCCGAGGTAGCCGCACCGCCCGTCCATCAGCCACACTGAAGCTGATTCGTGGCCAGCCACAATGGTGTCCCTGCGGGGGAGGGGCGACCCCTGAAGTGCCGGGCAGAGGGGGACATCGGAGTCCTGTTCTCTAGATCGGTGGGCTCTGAGCAGTGAGACCCCCAATCAGCAGGTCGCCCCCTTATACACCCAGCGATTTCCCGCACGCTCGTGTGAATGAGCCTTAAAGGGCATCACAATGCTGAGACTATTAGGCAGAAATTCTGGTATTTTGGGGCTGTAAAACAAGTGTACCTTCACATGTAAATGAGCAGCGGCTTTACTGTGTGGAGTGTGTAAGACCCGGTAACAACCGCTACATGGCTCTATTTGTGCCTCCGGGGACAGCGGACAGAATGTGAGCGCAAAACAGACAGCGGCGTGCACCGTCTTGGTGCGTATTACACACATACTCTCCGTGTGAGGCGCTCCCAGCTTGTGGGGGATCCGGGGGCCACTGCAATGCCCTGCCGTCACACCTGCAGTAATTTTAGGGGAAGGGCTTTAAATCGAAGCCTAAAAAATCATCCCTAGCTGTAGTAAAAAGTAAAATCTATACTGGCCTGTCTTCTCCCCGCACGGCTGTGAAGCTTTTCAGCAGGCAGGGACTTAAAATCCCCGCTGCTGAAAGGGCTGCGTCTGATTGGCTGAGTGCTCAGCCAATCACAGGCAGTGCTCAGCCATTCATTGAACAACAGCTGAGCGATGCCTTTGATCGGTCACAGTGCTCAGCCAATCACAGGCAGCGCTCAGCCATTTATTGAACAGCTGAGCGATGCCTATGATTGGTCACAGTGCTCAGCCAATCACAGGCAGCGCTCTACCATTTATTAAATTCAATGCTTGCTGGAGGCAGGACATTTAAGCCCCAGATCCAGAAAGCAATTCTCTGTCAGCGTAGAGGAGGGAGTGACAGCCTGCAGACCATTGGGAAGACGACACGCCGGCGACAGGTGAGTATAGAAACTCCCGCTCCCCCCCGAGCCTTAGCTTGTGAGTTTTTGACTTGCAAGCAGGCTTGTATCCCAAATTTTTGCTCGGAAATTGGAGCAAAAATTAGGGAAAGAGCCTGCTCGCAAGTGAAAAACTCTCCAGCCAAGGCACTCGTAACCCGAGGTACCACTGTATAGGTAAATATGGCCGCTGGCCGGGATTTATGGTGGAAACAATGTACAAAACCGCAGCGGGAAAACTGCTTATGTTGTTGCCGCGGTTTTGATGCGGTTTCAGTTTTCACCACAATTGCATCAAAGCCGTAGCAAAAACGTGGGCAGTTTGGTCAATGTTGTTTTTTACTGAACTCCAACCGCCCCGTGTGAATACAGCCTAAAGTATCTTGGGAAGTAACTTGAGATATAAAGGTAGGAGGGAAAGCGCCATCTAAAGGTAGCGGACGCACCACATGTGTGAAGGCCTTGTTCTCGGAGGACTGGGGATGCTCAGAGGAGATTGTAATATCTCAACACTGAATGTTCTGAAATAAGGATGCTATTGGGGAACCCCTGTATGGGGGAAACATTGTGAATGGGACGCAATGCTAGATTGGTGCCACTGCCTCTGTAATCTCAGCATTGGGGTCCTGACTTGCTATTGACTGTGTTGACCGAGACTCTATATAAAAATACAAGTGCAGATATGATATATGTAATATGTTCATGGGCAGAAGAAACAAGGGGGCATATCCGTATTACTTAAGCGTAGAGATGAGCGAGCATACTCACTAAGTACCTGCCCAGGACTGATGGGCGCTGAGCAGTCGGAGAGTTGCAGGGTTTTTACCTTGACTCAGGGATTGCTTGGATTCTAACATGTTGGTAATAGGAATCTCTGAGGCGTCTCAAAGGTGTTTGAGCTCTCTAGAGACGTTCATTCTCCATAAATAAGGTCATTATTTTTTGCCCCTACTGAAGACTTATAGGATATCCATTGGATAGCGGCGATCACGGAGCCCGGCAACATCTCCTGCCTCCCGGCTACCTTCAGTAGCCGGAAAACAGGAGATTTCAAATGCCCCATGGCGATCTGGTTATCTGCACATGCATCACCATTTTAACTAAGGCGCACATGCGCAGAAGACGCCGGAGGGTCCGCTCCCGCCCAGATCGTCGCCGGACATCACGCAGGATGGAGGTGAGTAGTTTTAGCCTCCCTCGTGGGTACATTCTGTGAGGGGAGCTGAAACTTTAACTTTTTATTTACCTTATTGCGATCGGCGCCATCCATCGGATAGCACCGATCGCATTGCTGGGTGGGGGCTCCCCGTGGGCCCTCATGATTGCTCCATGTTGTCAGCTACCCCCTGGAACCGACAACATGGAGCTGTCACGTCCACAGCCCATGGGGCTTTAATCCTTAGAAGATGCATGTTTTTACGTCCTCTGGGATTAAAGCCCACTTAGCTAGGATGTAAAAACACTATGGGGCCGTCACTAAGGGGTAAAAGCATGCAGATTTGTTTTGCTGACCTTTTAGCACAGAAAACAAGTCGCAGCATGCTCCATTGCAGTGCGGTTCCCACGGTAAAGCAGGAGTTTAAAAAAAATCTCCACTGCACATGTGCGATGGCCGGCGCTCCTGCACACATCTGCAGTGAAGAAAATTGAAGATCCGGACAGACACACAGAAGACCCGAACGGGTAAGCAGGGTCGGATTCCGCTCCGAGGACATGAGGCCTAATGTGTTCCGGAAAAAGTAAGGGTGCTAAAATGAGGCTGCGGGAGATAAGCTACAGAGTTTTCCAGTCACGAATTAGCAAGAAGTTTGCAGTCACAAAGGGGGACAAACGTAGTACATTTACTTGTTATCAGGAATATGTTACACTTATAAAAGAAACAAAAAATACACCAAAACCAAACCAACTGAAAGGACTGACCACCTGCCAGAACATAATCCAGGCGGAGCTCAGAGAGATGGCATGGCATGGAGCGCCAGAGATGCGGGCAGATTGTCAGAGACGATAAATGTTTCATCCTGTAAGAATGACAAACAGACGTTAGTGTGATGTTATCTGCGTATCCAGTCATACACCGACTACTGCACTGCTATATGAACGTGCTAGAGATAAAGATCACTAATTAGAATCCATTTATGGGAACGTTCACACCTAGTGGAAAGTCTGCATCATTTCCGTATCATTCTTGGTGCAGATCTGCAGCGGACTTTACCCCTTCTATGGAAAGGGTGAAATCCGCACCGTTTCCGTAACGTTAGTGTAAATCTGCAGCTGCGTCTGAACGCACCCTATGGAATATTTTTGTTAAAGGGGAAAAAAAGAATTCTCTTTTAACCCCTTAATGATGCAGCGCCTTTTTTTTCTACTTTTGTTTCTTCCTCCCCCCTTTTAAAAAATTGTATCTCCCTTATTTGTCCATGTATGAGGGCTTGTTTTTTGCGGGACGAGTTGTATTTTTCAATGGTGCTATTTAATGTACCTTATAAGGTACTGAAAAATGTTTAAAAAATTCTAAGTGGAGTAAAATTTTAAAAAAACAAAAAAAAAACCCACGTCATTCCGCCATCTTTCAGTGCATCCTGTTTCTAGCTACAACAAAAATGACACAATAACCTTATTCTATGAGTCACTACTATTATTATTATACCAAACTTTTATAGTGTTTTTTTGCTGTACTACTAAGAAAAAAATACAAGACATTTAATTTTTTAGAATTATTCTCTGCTGCAAAAAACGTTTTTATTTTTCCATCGACATAGTTGAGTATGGGCTCATTTCTGGCGAGACATCCTGTAGTTTATGTTCGTACCATTTCGGAATACATAAGACTTTTTAATCGCTTTTTTATTGCATTTTTTCTGGGAGATGGTGACTGAAAGTGCATTTCTGATGTTCTTTTTTTTTTTCCGGACGAAGTTCACCGTGTGCTGTAAATAATGCGATGTAAATAGATCAGACTTTTACAGACGCAGCGATACCAATTATGTATTTTTGTTTTATGATTTAGATTTTATTATAGATATGGCAAAAGGAGGGTGATTTAAATTTTTATTATAATTTTTTTTTTTTTTTACACAATTAGTAAAACTTTATTGATCTGATTTTAACTTTTTTTTTTTTAGGACCACAACTTGATCGCTCCTGCCATGGCATTACATCATACTGCAATCTGACAGGCAGCCTATCAATCCATCCCTGGCTGCCACCAGCACAGCTTCCTGCAATCTCACACGGGGCGTTAAAGGGTTAAAAACCGCGATTGGCTGTGCTGCTGATTGCAGCTATTGCCCGCGGGTGTCAGCTGTAGTAAACAGCAGGCGCCCCACGATCTCTCTTCATAATACCCCAATGCTGCATGATGTAAATGTACGTCATATAGAGGGAAGGGGTTAGGGACTGTCACCTTTTTTTCCCCCATTTTTGTTTTTTCCTCCCCAATTTTAAAAAATCATAACTCTTTTATTTTAAATTCCGCCATCTTTGATTGCGTCTTCTTTCTACGGTGTAAACATTGCAACAAAAATGACCTGATAACTTTATTTTAAGGGTCAGTACGATTACTAGGATACCAAATTTACCAAGTTTTTGTTGTTGTATTGCTTTTATTAAAAAATTTTTAAAATTACTATCTGCTGCCATTTTCTGACAGCTATAACTTTTTAGTTTTTCCGTTGACATTGTTATGCTACATCTCATATTCTGCGAGATGTCCTGTAGTTTTCGTTGGTACCATTCTGGAGTACATATGACTTTTTATTACATTTTTTCTTGGAGACGAAGTGACCATAAAAGTGCAATTCTGGCATTCTTTATTTTTTTTCTGACGACGTTCACCATGCGGAGTATATAATGTTTTACATTGATAGATAGGACTTTTGCAGGCACAGCGATACCAAACATGTATTCTTGTTTTATTATTTCGATTCTTTTATTATAAAATAGCAAAAGGATTTTTTTAACTTTTATTACCGTTTTTTTTTTCATAATTAGTAAAACTTTTTTAAAATGACATTTTTTTTTTTTTTTTTTTTTTTTTTTTTAAGTCCCCCGAGGGAACAAGAACTAGTGATGTTTTGATCGCTCCTGCAGTACGATGTACTGTCATAGCATAACATCATACCGCATTCTAAGGCCTTAGTCACACGGGCGTTTTTTCGCACGGTTTGCGGATGGCATGACGGATGCGCATCCGCAAATCGCGTGACCGATGCCCAAAAATCGCCCGAAAAGCTGCTCCTAGCCGCGTTTCATTAGAAACAGGCTGGAGCTGTCCAGCGCATTGCATTCAATGGAGCCGGCAATACAGCCGGCTCTATGAAAGCAATGTGCTGTGGGCGAGTGCGGGATGAATTGTCGGGAAGGGCTTAAATATATAAGCCCTTCCCTGCAATTCATCCAGAAATGTGTTAAAATAAAAAAAATATATATACTTACCTTGTCCCGGCAGATGGAGTTCAGCGCGGCCGGCCTGCAGTGGGTGTGAGTCAGACCTGCCCCTGATTGGCTCAGCCCTGAGCCAATCAGGGGCAGCTTTGAGTCACACCCCCTTCACACCCACTGCAGGCCGGCCGTGCTGAACTCCGACTCCTGGGACAAGGTGAGTATATATATTTTTTTTATTTTAACACATTTCTGGATGAATTGCAGGGAAGGGCTTATATATTTAAGCCCTTCCCGACAATTCATCCAGCGCTGTCCGGCAGCCCATTGCTTTCAATGGAGCCGGCTGTATTGCCAGCTCCATTGAATTCAATGGGCAAACATCGTTCTTCTCTGCCACAGCTGTGGCAGAGAAGAATGATTTGTCTTCTATATGTTCTCAATGGGGTCGTCGCTGCTGCCGCCAGCCCCGTTGAGCGCATATAGAGAAGAGAACAGGAATCGCAGATCGCACATAGGTGCGAACTGCGATTTCTGTTCTATAATTTATCGGACGAGCGCATAAAAAGCGCTCATGTGTCCGATACCATTGCAAAGCAATGGTTTAAAAAAAAAAAAAATCGCCAGACGCATGTGCAAATTGTGCGAAAAATCGCCCGTCTGACTGAGGCCTAACAGGCATCCTATCAAGCCATGCCTCAGGCATGGTTTGATAGGCATTTTGCTAATACAGTCCTGGGGCCTTCAAGAAGGCCCCAAGCTGCCATGACACCCGCACGGCCCGCTGGAACATTGGCCGATGGATGTTGCAGGCGGATGTCAGAAACAGCTGGCACCTGCGCTGTATGAAAGGGAATCACCCCATGATCTCCCTCAATGGATACCCCAAACGTGGAGGACGTAATCTTACATCCTGTGTTGTTAAGGGGTTTATGTCATTTTTTGATAGTTATCAAATATATAACGGAAGACACCAAAGAATCTATACATTTCTAAAAGAATATATATGTTATTAACATTTATCATACATGTACAAAAAAGCAATCCATAAGATTTACTTTAGGCTACCTGCACATGGGCGGGCGGATATCATCCGGAGTTTCTCAGCCCAATATTGCGCTCGCTAACGTGCATTCTCACCGCGATGCCAAATGTTTTTATGGCAAAACCGCCTCCCATCACTTCAGTAAAGCAGCGATCCTCTGCCACGTCGGAGGATGAGCGGTTCCCATTGTTTTCAGTGGGATTCCTCACATTGCACACTGTGTCATGTGTTTTACTGTTCCATTGAAAGGAATGGGCGATGCGTTCCGAGGAACAGGAAAAGATACGACTCGCTGCGATCGCTCACGTATAGGACTCCATTCAAAAAAATGGGCCTCATAGTGTGATAGACATTATGATTGCTGGTATAAAATGTCTATCGATTTGTATAAACGAAATGTATTTTGCTGTTGTAATGACTCTTAGCTCTGTGGAGTTTAAAGGACACGCACACACAATCTAATCATGGTATTTGCTAGACAATGGATGTATGATGTTAATGTTAGCTAAGTACATAGGAATTGCACAAGAAGCCTCTAAGAGTTAAGGGTCATAGTGTTACATGTATATTTGTGTACAACACTGAGTGTTGAACTAGCACTTCTTCACCCCTCCCATCCTGAAACTTCTACAAACAAAGGAATTGCTTCAGCCTGAGCACATGTTGATAAGACTTGCTTATACACAGACATGACTGGAGCTAGGACAAAGGTCCATGCTACATCAGCACTTGGAAGAGGGTGGGCAGAGAGGTGGGAGATTCTATATGATCCAACAAATGAGAATCTTATATGTTACTGATGTAATCTGTTGCACGCCCATTGAAGGGCGGTTGTCATGTGTTATAATAAAAGGCTTGAGCCTCTGTACATTGTAGAGACTCTCCCAGTTTTAGACCAGCATTTGTCTGATCTGGTTCGATGATGTGTGCACACGATACAATTCGGAAGCGGCAAAATACCCCGAAGCCTGCTGGAGAAAATCATAATCCAGAACAATAGTAGCGCCAGATCTGTGCGTCCTGCAGTGAGTTGTTAACAATGCGGTGCAGGAAACAATGTGCTATATTTTTGCGACCCTTGGAACGCTTCACCCACTGTTTTCAATGGAACAGGAAACTGCATTGCACGGCGTGCGAGGTGTACGTAAGTGTGATGCGAGGTTACCCATTGAAAACAATGGTAACACTTGGCGGAGGATCACTGCTCCACAGAAAGGATGGGAGACACTTTTGTCAGTAAAATGCCTCACGTTGCTGTGAAAATTCACATTGACGAGCGCAATATGGGGCCGAATTTCTCCACCTGAGATCGCACTCACCCGCGTGTAGGCAGCTAGATACGTTCTTTATTTGTAAGCGTATTCACGCCGGCCGATATACGGTGTCCCTCTCTGCAGGGGGAGAAGGTTGGAAGAGGCGGGAGCACTGCACTGAGCTCCTGCCCCCTCTCCACTATCTGCAATGAGAAGGGGCAGGATGGAGGCGGTGGCTAAGTTCCTGGAATTAGCTCCGCCCCGTCCCATCTCCCCTCATTGCAAATAGTGTGGAGGGGCGGAGAGTTGGCGGAGAGGGTGCGGGAGGTCAGAGCACTGCTCCCGACTCTTCCAGCCTCCTCCCCCTGCAGAGAGAGACGCCGTATATCGGCCGGCGTGAATACCCGGCCGATATACGGTCGTCTGAATAAGCCCTGAGCCACAGCCATAACTGGAAGGAAAGGCGCATTCCTGATTCCGCACAAGAACGTATGCAGGACAGTCGGGCGCCACCATTGTTCTTCCTTTGCACCTCTAGGACCGTCATGCGCTCTGCTTTGGGAAGTTCTAACTGTACAGCCTTTGGCCGTATGATGTAGTATGACCACGATACACCATTAGGCCTCCTTCCCACGAACGGATTTACGCCGCGTAAATCCGCGGCAAAAATCTGCTGCTTTGCCCCCTGCTATTAGGTTCTATTGAACCTAATAGCTCAATGCTCACGATGCGTAATTCCACCGCGGAATTACGCACCATGAAATCTCCCGTCCTCACCCGCAGCATGTTCTATTTGCTGCGGGTGTACGCGCTGACGGCTTCCATTGCAGTCAATGGAAGCTGTCCATTCACGCTATCTCCCACTGCAACCAGCGGAAGATAGCGTGAAAAAACGCTTCCCCGCCTACCGCCGCGCGTCATATGACACGGCCGGCGAGTCACGTGACACGGCCGGCCGCGTCATGTGACGCGGTGGGCGTGTCACATGACGCGACGGCGGTGGGCGGGGAAGCGTCTTCACGCTATCTTCCGCTGGTAAGTATGGGGGCGCCGTGACGGGCTTCACTGCGGAATATTACGCGGCGGAGCCCGTCAGCGCTCGTTGGAAGGAGGCCTTACTGCCCAGCCAGTAGGAATCTCACTGCTAGTACTTCTGCCAAGCAGAAGAATGAAGGTGCATCGACACTACAGCGTTCCTGCGCCCGTCAGCAGCACTCTGATAGCCATATGGGCGGCCAATTATACTAAACGACCAGACAGGCAGCCACCAATATACGTGCCCTGCTCTGATATTAGGCTACAGGGGTCTATAGAGAAACAAGAGTAGAAGCATATCCGTGTATGAAGGGGTTAATACCAGACATCCCGCCTCCAGCATGCAGGAAGGGGTTAATGCTAGACGCATCCCTCGTTCAGCAGGCGTGTATGAAGGGATCTCCACATCCAGGCACCCACACTGCGCTGCATGGTGCCCCCAATATACCGGCTATGAATGAACCGCCAGCTTCTCTGAGGAGTGCGGAGCCCATTACCTTTCCCTCTCCGTAAGGTCCTCTTACGTCACCACAACACGTGATGAAGCACCTGACCCATTACATCACGTGGTACGGTTGTCTCACGTGAACAAGGTAACGTGCCTCCTCTGGCGGCTGAGGGTAGTGCGGCTCATATGGGGACGTGAGCGGCACAGGAGGGGAGTGCCTGCGGCAGGGAACACGGTGATGTGTACTGTGGTCAGCGTTACTTGAGGGGAAGAAAGGCCTTGGACCAAGCTGATGGTAGTAAGGGCAGGCCCACTCAACTGGCAACTACAGGCGGATCCCACAGTAAATATGCACCCGGCTGCTTTTAGCCCCTCCCTCACACAGAAACGCGGGAAAGCAGCGCAATTTAAATTCCGGCGCTTTGCCGCACGTTACGTTTTCACTGGCTTTCAGCAGTCCTCGTCATTGAGGAGCAGTACACGCTCAAAAATAGACCAGACACGGAAATCGCAGCAGTCTGAGGCCGTGTGAGAGGCTGCGCCTAAAGCCAAAAATATCGCCTGTGTGAGGGAGGCAGGACGCCATCCTTTGTTATCATGTTTGTTTTTTCCTCCCCCTTTTATAAAATCATAACTCCTTTGTTTATCCATCGACGTCGCTGTATGAGGGCTTGTTTTTTGCGGGACGAGTTGTATTTTTCAATGGTGTTATTTAATGTACCATATAAGGTACTGAAAAACTTTTAAAAAATTCCTAATGCAGTGAAATGGGGAAAAAATTGACATTCTGCCATCTTTCAGTGGTCTTGTTTCTACAACATACAAAAATGACATGATAACTTTATTCTATACGATACCAAACTTGTGTAGGGTTTTTTGTTTTTATTTTTTTTTTGCTGTACTACTTTTTTTTTTTTTTAATTAACCCCTTCCCGCCCCAGGGCGTAAGTTTACGTCCTGGCAGCAGGGTACTTCCTGCGACAGGGCGTAAACTTACGTCTGGGGATAGCGCGAGATCACATATGAGGAGCTGGCTGTCAGTCATAGCCGGCGTCCCGCTGCAACAGTGGGGAGGGCATCTCCTTCCCTGCCACTTTTTAAATGCTTTTTCTCATATTAGCATAAAAAACCCCACATATTTGGTATCGTCGTGTCCATAAAGACTTGTAGAATAAATCAAACATGGTTTTTATCCTGCACGGCAAAAAGCGTTAAACGCAAAAAACTGAGGCAACATGCTAATTTTTAGTATTTTGCCTCCCAAAAAACGCAATAAAAGTGATCAAAAAAATCCGTATGTACCCCAAAATGGTACCAGTAAAAACTACTGCTCGTCTCGCAAAAAATAAGCCCTCACCGAGCTCCGTCCATGGAAAAATAAAAGTTATAGGACTTTGAATGTCGCGATTTAGAAAAAGAAAATAATTTCCAAAAAAGGGTTTTTATTGCGAAAAAGTGAAAAAAACAAAAAAAAAAGTTTTGGTATCGTAATCGTTACGGCCCGTGGAAAAAATGTTTTGTGTCATTTATGCTGATGATTAACGCTGTAAGAAACCCAACCAAAAAAATCTATAGCAGAATTGATGCGCTTTGAATTTGTATTTTTTATACTTACTTTTCAGTCGCTGCATTCCAGGAGACATTATGTTTTTTATTTTTCCATCAATGGATCCTCTGAGTGCTTGTTTTTCTTTTTTGTTTTTTTGCCGGAAAGGAGACTCTAGTACCCTGTTGTACTGCCTCTAGCTATGATACAAGGTATGATACAGGCGGGCATGGAGACTCTAGTACCCTGTTGTACCACCTCTAGCTTGAATACAAGATGTGATACGGGCTGGCATGGTGGCTTAGTACTCTGTTGTACCGCCTCTAGCTTGGATACAAGATGCAATATGGATGGGCATGGAGGCTCTAGTACCCTGTTGTACTACCTCTAGCTGGGATACAGCATGTGATACAGTGGGCATGGAGGCTCTAGTACCCTGTTGTACTGCCTTTCTTTAGGTGTTTAGCGCCGGTCCGCGGCATCGGCGGGAAGTTTTGTTCTAAACACAAGGCCCGCTGCCTCGTGTCATGTGCGGCGTGCCGACGCCGCTCACCACTAAAGCGATTACCAGCTCAGGTGCCGCAGCTCCCCGCTGGTAATCGCGCTATTCCCACTGATCCAGCGCACACTGACGTCAGTGTGCAGCCAGGATCCTCCTCCCCGAGTCCCCTGCTCATTAGTTCCGCAGGAGAGGACTCGGGGAGGAAGCATGCCAGGCTACACACTGACTACAGTGTGCTCAGGGCAATTAGAGAGGGAGCGACGCTGACAGCAGGGAGGAGGTAAGTATATTGGTTGGGGGGGGGGTGCTTATTACTAGGGGGGCTGTTTATTTCTGAGAGGTGGTGGCTGCCTATTACTGGGGTGGGGGGTGCTTATTACTGTGGAGGAGGCTGCCTATTACTGGGGGGGGGGGGCTGCTTATTACTGAGGAGTGGGGGCTTCCTATTACTGGGGGGGGGGGAGATAAATTATATGCTGCCCTATGTGTGTGCTTGGGGGGGGGGGGGGGGATAAATTTTTGCTGCCCTATGTGTGTGCTGGGGGGGCAGGGGGAAATACATTATATACTGCTCTATGTGTGTGCTGCCAGGCTGGGGGGGGGATATATTATACTGCCCCCTTCATAACCCCGCCCCATATAACCAAAGCCCCACTCTGCCGGGCCTTGTAAAAATGGTCTTGCTTGAAGCCGGTCCCTAGTGCCAAAAAAGTTGGGGACCACTGCTCTAGATCATGCAAACTCGTGGGCTGTGGAAGTTGGCGTCCCAAATGGTCATATATATGTTCTATTGGTGATTAATCTGATGACCCACACCCTCACTTGGATGTCCGTGCCCTCGACCCTTACCCCTACTCCTCATCATGGCGGATTAAGAATAGAGCAGGGCCCAAATTAATTAGCCGACTGTACAGCACTGACAACTATGGCTTAATTCACCGCACACAGAGACTTGTAGATAGCGGAATGCTATGCTGTGACTTGAAAAAATTAACCCGCTGTCTTGCGCTGATACCTAGGGGTAATTTACTGCTCGCAGAGATTTGTAGATAATAGAGGCTGTATGGAGTGGGAGAAGACTCTAAAGCCAGTGGATAGTGCTGGTAACTGTGGCTATCTCAACCCCACCAAGAAAAGGGTATGGTGAGACGCTCTGCACAGCGGCAGAGCTGAAATATTTTGCAGTGGCCCAGGAAATATTACAGTACTGTTTAGCGGTGAGACCTCTGTCTAATGCACTGCAGACACAGAACGGTATAACTGAAGTTGTTTGCAGTAGGCTAGGAAATGTTAGCCTGGGTTCACACAGGGCGGATTTGCTGCGGTTTTGCCGCGGATTGCCGTTACATATCCGCACTGCGGCAAAACCGCTGTCTTTGCAGTGCAATGCAGCACAAATGAGTTTTGCAAAAAAGCTGTTCTCACAGGGCGGATTTTTTCCGCACAGCCGCAGTGCGTAAATGCAACTGCGGAGCGTTTTTCAAAGATGCAGCATGTCCACTCTTCTGTCTTTTCCGCAGCTCTTTTTTCCATAGACCTCTATGGACGCAGCAAAATCCCTACCAAAATACTCGGCAAAAACTTTTAAAAAACTGCGGAAAAGAATGCTTGCGGATTTTTCCACAGGAAAATCCGCAAGCCAAAATTAACCTTTTGAAGTCGTTTTGCCGCAGAAGCATTTCTTCTGCGGCCAAACCGCAACGGAAAAACTGCGGCAAATCCGCCCTGTGTGAACCCAGCCTTAGAGTGCAGTTTCATGGTGAGAGCTGGTTGTACGGCACTGCAGGCTGAGAACGCTATTACGGAAAGACTGGGAACAGGCCTAGATGCGTAATACAAAAGTTGGTGCACTACTGCTCCCAGCCAGCCACAATTGTAAAGTACACGGATCAGATGTAGCCCTAAGAAGGACCGTTGGGGTTCTTGTACGGAGGATGAGGACTGTATAACTTTCCCTATAGAAGCAGCTCTGTCCCTAAACTCTGCGTTATGCACTGCAGGCTGAGAACGCTATAACTGCAAGGCTGGGAACAGGCCTAGATGCGTAATACAAAACTTGATGCACTACTGCTACCAGCCAGCCACAACTATAATGCACACGGTCAGATGTAGCCCTAAGAAGGACCGTTGGGGTTCTTGCACAGAGGATCAGGAGTACTGTAAAACTTTCCCTGTATAGGCAGCTCCGTCCCTAAACTCTGCGTAATACACTGCAGACTGAGAACGCTAAAGTTGAAATGGCCTGCACAGCCCGAGATGGTTAAAAAAAAAATTGGTGCACTACTGCTCCCAGCCAGCAACAACAGTAATGCAGACGATGTGGAGTAGCCCTAAGAAGGACCGTTGGGGTTCTTGACGACAGGATCCTACTCTAACACTGTCCCTATATCAGCAGCAGCACTTTCCCTAACCCCTGCCAGCATGCGTCTGAGGCGAGCCGCGGGCGGGACCAGTTTAAGTACTCGGCGGTCACCTGATCGGCCCAGCCACTCACTACTGGGGGAAGGGGGGCACGTCACAGCAGGAAGTGGTAATGCCTTCTCTCTTTAATGGCTAGAAAATGGCGCTAAACATGCGAGGAAGGCAATGCAATTGACTCCAGTACCGCGTGGTGATCGTCTCGAGTAACGAGCATCTCGAGTACCCTAGTTCACTCATCTCTAAACTAGATACATCTGATATTGTTGTAATTATTCTGACAAAATAAAGTCAACATGTCATTTTAGCTGCAGGTTGTTTACTGTAACCCCCCCCCCCCCCCTTTACAAAAAATGGCAAACCTGAGGGTTTGTTTTTCATTTCAGCTCACTTAGAAATGTTTAAAGGGGTTGTCCCGCGAAAGCAAGTGGGGTTATACACTTCTGTATGGCCATATTAATGCACTTTGTAATGTACATTGTGCATTAATTATGAGCCATACAGAAGTTATAAGAAGTTATTCACTTTCCTGTTCCGTTGCTAGCGTCCTCGTCTCCATGGTGCCGTCTAATTTTCAGCATCTAATCGCCAAATTAGACGCGCTTGCGCAGTCTGGGTCTTCTTCTTTTCTCAATGGGGCCGCTCGTGCCGGATGCCGGCTCCGTGTTTTCCGCCCCGTCACGTGCCAATTCCAGCCAATCAGGAGGCTGGAATCGGCACATCAGGAGGCTGGAATCGGCAATGGACCGCACAGAAGAGCTGCGGTCCACCGAGGGAGAAGATCCCGGCGGCCATCTTCAACCGGTAAGTAAGAAGTCACCGGAGCGCGGGGATTCAGGTAAGCGCTGTGCGGATTTTTTTTTAGGTGCCCGCATCGGGTTTGTCTCGCGCCGAACGGGGGGGGGGGGGCTGTTGAAAAAAAAAAAAACCCGTTTCGGCGTGGGACAACCCCTTTAATGCACTTTGTAATGTGCATCGTGCATTAATTATGAGCCATACAGAAGTTATTCACTTACCTGCTCCGTTGCTAGCGTCCCCGTCGCCATGGTGCCGTCTAATTTCAGCGTCTAATCGCCTGATTAGACGCGCTTGCGCAGTCCTGTCTTCTCCCTGGTGAATGGGGCCGCTCGTGCCAGAGACCTGGTCCTCGTAGCTCCGCCCCGTCACGTGTGCCGATTCCAGTCAATCAGGAGGCTGGAATCGGCAATGGACCGCACAGAGCCCACGGTGCACCATGGGAGAAGACGGCGGTGCATCGTGGGTGAAGATCCCGGCGGCCATCTTGGTAAGGTAAATAAGAAGTCGCCGCAGCGCGGGGATTCGGGTAAGTAGTAAACGTTTTTGTTTTTTTTAACCCATGCATTGGGTTTGTCTCGCGCCGAACGGGGGGCCTATTGAATTAAAAAAAAAAACGTTTCGGCGCGGGACAACCCCTTTAAAAGCTTTTCAGTACATTATGTGGTACATTAAATAATACAATTGAAACATACAACTTGTCCGTAAAAATCAAGCCCTCAGGTGGATATGTTACCGGACAAATAAATAAGGTATGTTTTGTTTTTTTTTGTTTTTTTTTAATGGGGAGAAAAAAAAGAAAAATGTTAAACCAAAAATTGGCCGTTAAAAAACCCCTTTAAGGACGGTCTCTTTACATATGGATGATAATCACTATCGTCCACATGTGCCACAACGCAAGAACGCAGATGAGGAGGGCATTGATGTCTATAGATGGCACAGCTATGTAGTGTATTAACTATGTTGGCTCATTGCCTCCCTCTAGTGTCTGCTTATTAAACTGCATTTGAAGGGATAATCCTACCCAACACATAATGTCATTGATGGCATATTATGTGATATCTGATGCTATGTGATATCCATGGATGTCTGCACCCCCCGGGTAACGGCTCAACTGTCCCTATAGCTTTTTTCTCATAATAATGCTGGTGAATGCAGCTGCACTTCCTTTACAGCAAGGTGTGGGGATTGTAGGGGTCCCAACAGCGGACCCCTCACTAATCAGACAATGATGAGATATTCTATCAATATACCATCCGTGTGAACCTGCCTCCAATTCTGTCATATGGCACTGCTAACGTGGGCACCCCGTGGCTGGCACTGTGCAGTGCTCTGATATTGTGAACGGGGCTGTTGTTGGGGTTGAACTGTTTACTGGGACACTATGGCTGCTACTCTTTATAGGGTCACTGTCAGGCATGTGTGACCGAGCTGTTCATAGGGGCACGCAAGCTGCCTGTGTACACTGTTTATGGGGGCACTCTATCTAGCACTATTAATGGGGGCGCTCTGTCTAGCACTATTTGTGGGGACACTCTATCTGATACTATTTATGAGGGCACTCTGTGTAGCACTCGGGTGGCATTCAGTATCTTGCCCTATTTATTGGGTCGCTCTCTATGGGTCACTATGAGGGCATTCTATCTGATACCATTTGGCACTATTTATGGCTTTTGCTCGTGATCAATATGTGGATTTAGATCTGTCAGTGGGCAAAATCCGCGTACTGAATGTCTGACACATTTTTTCATGGATCCGCATGAAGAAGTAACATACGACTTTTTTTTCTTGAATACACGTCAAAAAACGTGCTCGCAAATTTTTCCCACTGATGGCTGCAGCCACGTGTGGATCCACGGCAAAAACTGCAGCAGAATGGAATTCCAGGTGGAATCCACCTTGTGAACATATCCTTACTGTCCCCTCATCTCACCATGAGTCACATTCATTACTGTCCCCTCATCTCCCCATATGTTACATTCCTTACTGTCCCCTCATCTCCCCATATGTTACATTCATTACTGTCCCCTCATCTCCCCATATGTTACATTCATTACTGTCCCCTCATCTCCCCATATGTTACATTCATTACTGTCCCCTCATCTCCCCATATGTTACATTCATTACTGTCCCCTCATCTCCCCATATGTTACATTCATTACTGTCCCCTCATCTCCCCATATGTTACATTCATTACTGTCCCCTCATCTCCCCATATGTTACATTCATTACTGTCCCCTCATCTCCCCATATGTTACATTCATTACTGTCCCCTCATCTCCCCATATGTCACATTCATTACCGTCCCCTTATCTCCCCATATGTTACATTCATTACTGTCCCCTCATCTCCCCATATGTTACATTCATTACTGTCCCCTCATCTCCCCATATGTTACATTCATTACTGTCCCCTCATCTCCCCATATGTTACATTCATTACTGTCCCCTCATCTCCCCATATGTTACATTCATTACTGTCCCCTCATCTCCCCATATGTTACATTCATTACTGTCCCCTCATCTCCCCATATGTCACATTCATTACCGTCCCCTCATCTACCCATATGTTACATTCATTACTGTCCCCTCATCTCCCCATTTGTCACATTCATTACCGTCCCCTTATCTCCCCATATGTTACATTCATTACTGTCCCCTCATCTCCCCATATGTTACATTCCTTACTGTCCCCTCATCTCCCCATATGTTACATTCCTTACTGTCCCTTCATCTCCCCATATGTTACATTCATTACTGTCCCCTCATCTCCCCATATGTTACATTCATTACTGTCCCCTCATCTCCCCATATGTCACATTCATTACTGTCCCCTCATCTCCCCATATGTTACATTCCTTACTGTCCCCTCATCTCCCCATATGTTACATTCCTTACTGTCCCCTCATCTCCCCATGTGTCACATTCATTACCGTCCCCTCATCTCCCCATGTGTCACATTCATTACCGTCCCCTCATCTCCCCATGTGTCACATTCATTACCGTCCCCTCATCTCCCCATGTGTCACATTCATTACCGTCCCCTCATCTCCCCATGTGTCACATTCATTACCGTCCCCTCATCTCCCCATGTGTCACATTCATTACCGTCCCCTCATCTCCCCATGTGTCACATTCATTACCGTCCCCTCATCTCCCCATGTGTCACATTCATTACCGTCCCCTCATCTCCCCATGTGTCACATTCATTACTTTTCCCTCATCTCCCCATGTGTCACATTCATTACCGTCCCCTCATCTCCCCATGTGTCACATTCATTACCGTCCCCTCATCTCCCCATGTGTCACATTCATTACCGTCCCCTCATCTCCCCATGTGTCACATTCATTACCGTCCCCTCATCTCCCCATGTGTCACATTCATTACCGTCCCCTCATCTCCCCATGTGTCACATTCATTACCGTCCCCTCATCTCCCCATGTGTCACATTCATTACCGTCCCCTCATCTCCCCATGTGTCACATTCATTACCGTCCCCTCATCTCCCCATGTGTCACATCCATTACCGTCCCCTCATCTCCCCATGTGTCACATCCATTACCGTCCCCTCATCTCCCCATGTGTCACATTCATTACCGTCCCCTCATCTCCCCATGTGTCACATTCATTACCGTCCCCTCATCTCCCCATGTGTCACATTCATTACCGTCCCCTCATCTCCCCATGTGTCACATTCATTACCGTCCCCTCATCTCCCCATGTGTCACATTCATTACCGTCCCCTCATCTCCCCATGTGTCACATTCATTACCGTCCCCTCATCTCCCCATGTGTCACATTCATTACTTTTCCCTCATCTCCCCATGTGTCACATTCATTACCGTCCCCTCATCTCCCCATGTGTCACATTCATTACCGTCCCCTCATCTCCCCATGTGTCACATTTATTACCGTCCCCTCATCTCCCCATGTGTCACATTCATTACCGTCCCCTCATCTCCCCATGTGTCACATTCATTACCGTCCCCTCATCTCCCCATGTGTCACATTCATTACCGTCCCCTCATCTCCCCATGTGTCACATTCATTACCGTCCCCTCATCTCCCCATGTGTCACATCCATTACCGTCCCCTCATCTCCCCATGTGTCACATTCATTACCGTCCCCTCATCTCCCCATGTGTCACATTCATTACCGTCCCCTCATCTCCCCATGTGTCACATTCATTACCGTCCCCTCATCTCCCCATGTGTCACATTCATTACCGTCCCCTCATCTCCCCATGTGTCACATTCATTACTGTCCCCTCATCTCCCAGTATGTCCCATCCATTACTAGGGTTGCCACCCTCCTGGTAAATGACCGGCCTGGACAGTAATTACATCTAGAGGCCGGTGCGGGTAATAATTTTTTACTGGCAATTTTAATTATGAGAAAAAATGATGTTATGGCGGGGTGGCAACTTGGACAAATGTTGGGAAAAAATAAGTAGCTGATTTTGTGCACAAATATAGCCAGCACTAAGACTTGTAACTTTTGGGATTTTTGCACCACACTCCACACTTTTAGAGAAGTAAGTGGGGGCACCCACTATATTTAGAATTTACACCAGGGAACTTCCTCATAGCTGGTAACGATTTCTTCTTCTGGCACATGAGCCGCCCAAGACACTTGTATTAAGTGGCATAGACCTCTTACCCTTAATGCCACAGGACATAAAGTTACATTACTGGTTACAGTTACTGGTCTTAATAAATCAGCCCCATAGTGTTTAAACATAGAAGAAAGCCGTGTTGTGTCTCAGTCCAGCATGGAGAGGGTCCTGGAGCCGCTTGGGGAAGAGTTGGGAGGATACTCAACCCTCATTCCATCCCATGAATTACACCTGCTGCTCTGACTGACCAGGTGAGAAGAGCTGACTCTTTCTAAGTCACCCCGCTTGCCTTCTGCATATTGCGCTGTAAATGACACAGCGATAATCGCTCAGGTCGTTGTGTATAAATGGGCCTTTACAAATGTCTACTTTACTTCCATGTTCTAAAGTTTACACTTCATTTTTTTTATTCTAGTTTGGTCTGATGACGACTGGCTCAAAAGATTTTCTGGTAAAACACTGGAGGAGAGCGAACAGGCTGAGGGGACAGAAGCTCCTAAACCTGCAGCACAAGAGGTACTGGTCCTATAATAATCATAGCTCCAAGTACAGATATTAGGAGGATACAAAACCTTAAATCTTATTACCTTAACTCTTATCCTAGGGAAAAAGTATCTTCACATGTGGCATATAAGCGGCATATTTTCTACCATGGATTTGCGTGCGGAAAATCCGCAGCATATTACAATACAGACGAAGTGGATGAGATTATAAGAAGTCTCATCTTATCCACATCCTGACGATTGTTAATTGACCCGCAGTGCGAATTTTAAATCCGCAGTATGTCAACTTATGCTGTGGGCTTTCACTATGGATCTCAGCACGTCAAATGTTTAGGGTTGTAATCTGCCGTGAATTTGCACCAAAATCTGGACAATACCGATCCTATTTGGCCTATTGGAGGAAGAGGAATGGCCGTACCACACCCGCATTTTCCTACAGAAGACCTTATTCTTGGCGCGTAAAACAATAGCTACTTATTGGATGGCTGCGGGAATCCCTACGATCTCATGTTGGGTTCGGTCGGTGAATACAGTAATCTCCTACGAAAAAATAATTTACCAAAACAGAGGCTGCCCAAACAAATTAAAAAAAAAAATGGGATATCTGGCTAGATACCAATTACACTTTATCTGTAGAATGAACTCCCAGACTCATGTTCCCTCTCTCCACCCCCCCCCCCCCCCCCCCCGCACGCTCTCCTGTGTCCCCATTTACTAAGCAAATAGCAAACGCAGAGCTTTATCTCATAAAGAATTCATCCAATAGGCATGGACGGTTTGAGTTTAATTGTTTAAGTTTATCGCAACCTAAAAGAAAAAATGTACAAGGAATATGTTATGTTATTACGTTTAAGCAAGTTACAACACAGTATGTACTATTTGTAATATCGAGTTTGTTTACCATATGATTTTATTATGTACTGTGCAAATTTTCCTTAATAAAGAAAATAAAGTAAAAAAAAAAAATCTGGACAATACATTCCATGTGGAGGTATCCTAAGTGTTTGATGGTTACTGGACAATGTTCACCCATAGCACTAACTGTGCTAACATAACATAAGTAGCTGTACTTACCCGTCATCTGCCGCAGGGACCCATCACTGCAGCACCACCATCCACCCGCTGTTTGAAGTGGAAGATGTCGTCACAGGTTATCACCTGACTTCTGTAATGTCACTGCCCGCTCTCCTGGCATCAACACTCACATCCCGGCACCATGATGCCAGGAGTTTGTAATAGTGTTACTTACTGCGATTTACAATTGGCTGCAGCGGTCAGAGGATATCTGTTGATGTCTTCCTTAACTTAACATCGGGAGCACGGTTGGGCTCATCACCATGGCAATGGAAGGGTAAGTACAGCTGATTTAGTTATTTCTAGAACAGTTGGACCTGTAGGAGAAATTGTTATCCGATAACCAGGCAACCCCTACAGCCGAACATGCATGCCTGTAAATGTATTTAGTGTCTGTCATCTCGTGCCTCTTTTTTTCTTTTATCTTCTTTATTACTTGCAGGGAGAGCCACCTGCTAAAAAGGTACGAGCTAACCCCCAGGTATACATGGATATCAAGATTGGCAACAAGCTTGCTGGACGTATTCGCTTCCTGTTACGAGCAGATGTTGTTCCGATGACGGTAGGTGAGTGTCGGAATCTGATATTGCATAAATAATTCATGGTCACGTTGCGTTGGCTGTACATAATAGTTCTAGATCAGAAGAAAAGCAGATAACATTGGTATTAGAAATAACATTTCCTTTGTGAGAAGACATACATTCATTCTTACAATTTGTCAATTACACTCAACTCGTTTAGCAGTGTTTAACCCCTTAGTGACCACCCCATAGTCCTGGCCCGCTGGGCTTTATCCCAGAGGAGGTAAAAACATGCTTCCTTCAGGGATTAAAGCCCTGCAGGCTCTGGACATGACAGCTCCATGCTGTCAAGTACCCCCCACCCCAGCGATCGCATTAAAGGCAATGTAAAGTTTAAAAAAGTTAGTTTTAGCTCCCCTTAATGGATCAGATCTCAGGATACTCACCATCCTTCGCGATGTCCCCCGGCGTTCTGGTCCTGCAGGACCTGGCGTCTGTGCATGCGCGCCAGACATAATTACGTCACACGAATGCGCACAGGGCCGGGAGGCCTGGGAAATTTAAAAACTCCCTGCTCTCGGCTAGTATGAGTAGCCGAGAACACGGAGTTGTCACTGGGAGCCGCTGTATGTGGTCCCCAGTCACATGATCGCTGTTATCCAATGGATAACAGTGATCATGTAAAAAAATTTTAAAAAAGAAAAAAAGTTTGTTTCATCTTTCCTCATGGATCATATCTGTGAGGGCAGATGAAATTACGTCCATAAGGCCCCCGGCTTTATCTGCGGACTTTATCTGGCTTCTGTGCACACGAATGGGTATGTTACTAAACACAAGACAAATACTGGTATCCATTTTGGGGTGCAAATCCTCATTTTCATGTGCACTGTAGAAAAAAAAATGTATTTTAAAATGACATATTTTCAAAATTATGAAATTTCATTTTTTCCCCTCAAAATTGTATTAACTTCTGAAAAGAAACTGTGGGATCAAAATACTCATGACACCCATGACAGTGAATATATTAAGATGTGTATTTTTTTAAAATAGGGTCATTTGTGGGGGTGTCTATAATTCTGACACTTATGAGCCTTTGCAATCTTGGCTTGGTGTAGGAAAACAAAGTATTCCTCAAAATGTTAATTAATGTTAAATTTGTACATCTGCTAAATCGCGTGTGTAAAAAAAAAAAAAAAAAAAAAAGAGAGAGAAAAAAAAGGTTTTCAAATGTGAGTCCAGAATAGAGTAAACGGATGGAAATATATATCTTATCAAACATGTGTACGGTATGTTTGCATATGTTTGAGACATTGCAATTGAAAATAAGAAAAAATTACAACTTTTTTTTCCAATTTTGGCGCTTTAAATAAATTATACACAAATTCTGTCGGTCTAATTTCTAAATAAAGTACAACACGTGGCGAAAAAACAATGTCAGAATCACCTGGATATGCAAAAGCTTTACAGAGTAATAATAATTTATGTTAAAGTGACACATGTCAGATTTCCAAAATTTGGTCTGGTCATTAAGGCGCAAACTGGCTTGGTCACTAAGGGGTTAATAGATTACACAAAGTCCTTGAATAGAAGGGTTGTACCAGTAATATATATGGCCTTAAAGCAACCTTCCGGTCCTGAAACAAAATTTTTCTTGGTACCAGACGCCGGCGTTCATTTTACCTGCTGCTCTTCTTTTCCAGCTTCTTGCTACAAATTCACCAATTGATGGGCCCTTTTTAGTTCTCGGAGATGGTCACATAGGTTCCCTAACTATCTGATGCACATGGTGTAGTGTCGGTGCATAGGTACTCTGAGGCGCTCCACATTGCTTTGATTGGGCAGCAATGCTTACATGAGAAATCTGCAACCGTGGTGGTGTGCACGGAGTAGTGACAGGAGCTGTACCAGCATCTTGAAAGACTGAAGGGGGGCTAGGAACTATTAGATCCAGGGGAGAAAGCTGTGAAAGGAGAGCCGCAGGTTATATTACTTCCCTCTCCGGTGCCTTTTGAAAAGTCAAACAGTTTTGTAGTTTATAGTTTTTATAGCTGTTCCCTGGTTACCAGATAACATCCATTTAATAGGGCTAATGCCACGGGAAGTTAGGTGACTGCTGTGGTGTCGCTGCTCATTCTATCGGCGTTGGTACTCTCATTCTGAACACCGTGATGCCAGCAATTCGGGAACGCGGATGAAGAGCAGGGTAGTGTGATAGAAGTGCAGCGCTCCCATTGATTTCAATGGTAGTGAAGCCTCCCCTGCACGCTGATGACAATGTCCTGCTGCACTGACATCCACAGAATAGATCATCAGTTGAAAGAAGGCCAGAATACCCCTTTAATCAAGAATTAAGATACAGAGGTTGGGCTGCCTAGCATTCTATCCAGGTGCTGGGAATAGGATCAATGCTATCCTGTGTACTTGGGAAAACCTTTCTTAGGCCTCATGCAGATTTTTTATGCGGATTTCCGCAGCGGATGCACTGCGAGTCATTAAATTGTTTTTTTTATTGCTTGCAGGAGATCGCGGATTGCGTTTTTTTTCCCACGCAGATGCCCTTCGGATCATCCGTGTGGAACAAATCCGCAGCCCCACCTCCCAGCCTTTCCGCCACCTCCCGAATAGATTATAACCTTTAAATCTGCAAATGTATTTGTGGATGCACTGCGGATCGTAAGCTCCCATAGAGATGAATGGAGCCACATCCGCGGTAAAATGGAGCATGCTGCGATTTATTATCCCCAAATCAAATTGAAAATCCGCTGATGTTAAATGAAGTGCAGATGCCCAATGCTTCCCTATGGGCGGCTTGATTTGCAGATCTCACACACAGATGCCACGCGTAGATTCAGCAAATCAAATCCACCCGTGGACATTGGGCCTTAGGTTTAAAAATAAAAATTGAATCTACTTGCTGTTGATGGGATCAGAGCTGTTCTGGCAATGTATACACGGCTCTGTCAGAGCTGGGTTATTACAGACTATTGCAGGATATTTCTCTGTCAATGACCTGCATGTTTCATTTGCATTTCCTGTCTTTATCCAAAAAATCTTTTTTTTTTTCTTCTAGTTTTATGTTCGTTAATCTTGTCCAATGTCTGATGAAATAGTATTTTAATTTATTTCAGTTTCTCACTTTTTGAGATGTTTGCTTTCAGTGATTTAAAGCATTTATGTTTACATCTAGATCTACACCTGATAATGTCCAAGCGTTGTCCAGCTTTGGTACAACCCATGAAGTTTGACATGTTCAAGGCAAGTTTTTCAGCCATTGCAATGTAACAAATTTCCACACTCACTGATGGCAAGCAGAGATCTGCAAAATAGAATTAAAATGGAGCAATTAAAGCAGAAGGGATGTTAGAAAGCTGCAAAGCTATTTTACTATTGTACATTCATGAGTATTGGAGAGATACTTGCAGAGGCATGATTCTGGGTGGGGAGACCTCTGAGCGCCTGCCCGCCAGGTGATTTAGTCAAATGAACCATAATCCAGCCATCGCTTCAGATCGTCCGACCCTCTGAACGCTACCCATGGTTGCCATGTCTTGTAGTATGCTTCCCAAGTTTTGGGGTCATCGGCTCCCAGTTCATCAAATCTCATGAGGGTGTGGAGTTCCTCCACCCACATGCCCCTAGTGGGAACGGTTGAAGAGCGCTAGAGCCTTAGGATAAGTCTTCTCACCGCTAGTATGAAATGTTTTAGAAGGCATAATTTGGTGGCTCTCATGCTGTCCGGGAACAGCGAGAGCAGGGCTAATTTCGGTGTCATAATCACTCTTGAGTGGTTGATGTGATTATATAGGGTTGTCACTAGAGATGAGCGAGCACCAAAATGCTCGGGTGCTCGTTGCTCGAGTGGAACTTTCCGCGATGCTCGAGGGTTCGTTTCGAGTAATGAACCCCATTGAAGTCAATGGGCGACTCGAGCATTTTTGTATATCGCTGATGCTCTCTAAGGTTTTCATTGGTGAAAATCTGCAAAACCCAAGAAAGTGCTGGAAACGACACAGAAACGGAGCAGAGGCGTCACGGAGGACGGTGGTACGATCGGCTGCGTACTCCCTCACCATCTTCTTACAGTGCTCCCTCCGACTCAGCCTGGACTTGGGAGGTGTGAGACAGTCTTGCTGGGGAGCCATAAAGCTGGCAAAGGCCTTGGAGAGTGTTCCCCTGCCTGCGCTGAACATGCTGCCTGATCTCCGCGCCTCCCCTTCTACGTGGCCCTCGGAACTGCACCTTCTGCCACTAGCGCTGTCAGATGGGAAGTTTACCATCAGTTTGTCCACCAGGGCCCTGTGGTATTGCATCACTCTCAAACCCCTTTCCTCTTCGGGAATGAGAGTGGAAAGGTTCTCCTTACACTGTGGGTCAAGCAGTGTGTACACCCAGTAATCCGTAGTGGCCAGAATGCGTCTAACACGAGGGTCACGAGAAAGGCATGCTAACATAAAGTCAGCCATGTGTGCCAGGGTACCTGGATGCAACATATGGCTGTCCTCACTAGGACGATCACTTTGAGTATCCTCCTCCGGCCATGCACGCTGAATGGAAGAGAGGCAAGCTGCATGGGCACCCTCTGCAGTGGGCCCAGCTGTCTCTTCCTCCTCAGGCTCCTCCCCCTCCTCCTCCTCTTCCACGCGCTGAGATATAGACATGAGGGTGCTCTGACTATCCAGCGACATACTGTCTTCCCCCGCCTCCGTTTCTGCCCGCAAAGCATCAGCCTTTATGCTTTGCAGGGAACTTCTCAACAGGCATAGCAGGAGAATGGTGACGCTAATGATTTGATTACAGCATCGCCGCTCACCATCAGGGTGGACTCCTCAAAGTTTCCAAGGACCTGGCAGATATCTGCCATCCAGGCCCACTCCTCTAAAGAATTGAGGAGGCTGACTCCCACTACGCCGCCCATGTTGGAGTTGGTATTCCACTATAGCTCTACGCTGCTCATAGAGCCTGGCCAACATGTGGAGCGTAGAGTTCCACCGTGTGAGCACGTCGCACAGCAGTCGGTGCACTGGCAGATTAAACTGATGTTGCAGGGTCCGCAGGGTGGCAGCATCCGTGTTGGACTTGCGGAAATGTGCGCTGACCCGGCGCACCTTTCCGAGCAGGTCTGAAAAGTGTGGGTAGCTTTTCAGAAAGCGCTGAACCACCAAATTAAAGACGTGGGCCAGGGATGGCACGTGCGTGAGGCTGCCAAGCTGCAGAGCCGCCACCAGGTTACGGCCGTTGTCACACACGACCATGCCCAGTTGGAGGCTCAGCAGTGAAAGCCAGCGGTCGGTCTGCTCTGTCAGACCCTGCAGCAGTTCGTGGGCCGTGGGCCTCTTCTCTCCTAAGCTGAGTAGTTTCAGCACGGCCTGCTGACGCTTGCCCACCGCTGTGCTGCCACGCCGCGCGACACCGACTGCTGGCGACGTGCTGCTGCTGACACATCTTGATTGCGAGACAGAGGTTGCATAGGAGGAGGAGGAGGGTGGTTTAGTGGAGGAAGCCTACACCGCCGCAGATACCAGCACCGAGCTGGGGCCCGCAATTCTGGGGGTGGGTAGGAAGTGAGCGGTCCCAGCCTCCACTAAATTCACCCAATGTGCCGTCAGGGAGATATAGTGGCCCTGCCCGCCTGTGCTTGTCCACGTGTCCGTTGTTAAGTGGACCTTGGCAGTAACCGCGTTGGTGACGTTGTCGTGCAGGGCTGGGACGGCACATCGGGAAAAGTAGTGGCAACTGGGAACCGAGTAGCGCAGGGCTGCCGCCGCCATCATGTTTTTGAAAGCCTCCGTTTCCACAAGCCTATACAGCAGCATCTCCAGGCTGATCAATTTGGCTATGTGCACGTTTAACGCTGGAGCGTGCGGGTGCGTGGCGGCGTACTTGCGCTTGCGCTCAAACAGTTGCGCTAGCGACGGCTGGACGGAGCGCTGAGAGACATTGCTGGATGGGGCCGAGGACAGCAGAGGTGAGGGTGTGGGTGCAGGCCGGGAGACGGTAGTGCCTGTGTCCTGAGAGGGGGGTTGGATCTCAGTGGCAGGTCGGGGCACAGGGGGAGAGGCAGTGGTGCAAACCGGAGGCGGTGAGCGGCCTTCGTCCCACCTTGTGGGGTGCTTGGCCATCATATGCCTGCGCATGCTAGTGGTGGTGGCTCCCCGGCTGATCTTATCGCGACAAACCTTGCATACCACAGTTCGTCGGTCGTCTGCACTCTCAGTGAAAAACTGCCACACTTTTGAAACAGTTGGTGGATTATTCGGTCTGGCCCTGCCTCTACCCTTGGCCACCGCACTGCCTCTTCCAACCTGCCCTGCTGCTGCACTTGCCTCCCCCTCTGAAGACCTGTCCTCAGTAGGCTTAGCAAACCAGGTGGGGTCAGTCACCTCATCGTCCAGCTGCTCTTCCTCCGAATCCTCTGTGCGCTCCTCCCTCGGACTTACTGCCCTTACTACTACCTCACTGATAGACAACTGTGTCTCATCATCATCGTCCTCCTCACCCACTGAAAGCTCTTGAGACAGTTGCCGGAAGTCCCCAGTCTCCTCACCCGGACCCCGGGAACTTTCCAAAGTTGGGCATTGGTCATGAGAAACTCCTCAGGTGTTAGAGGATCCATTTTTTCGCACTCAAGGCCGGGACCCGAGAACAGTTCCTGGGAGCCTGCCTGCTCTTCTGAATGTGTCATTTGCTGGGAGGGAGGAGCAGCAGCGAGAGCATTCAGGCGTAGAAGACTGGGTGGTGACGGTGGATAGTTTGCTGGATGCACTTTCTGCCATCCACGACAGGACCTGCTCACGCTGCTCAGTTTCTAATAAAGGTCTACCGCGTGGACCCATTAATTGTGAGATGAATCTGGGGACCCCAGAAACTTGCCTCTCTCCTAATCCCGCAGCAGTCAGCTGCGATACGCCTGAACCAAGAGCTCGGCCTGTGCCCACACCCTGACTTGGGCCTCCGCGTCTTCGCGCGCGTCCACGTCCTCTAGGCCTACCCCTACCCCTCAGCATGGTGTATTACGAGTAGAGCAGAAACAGAACGCTGTAATTAATTGTGCCGCTTATTGGCCTGTGGTTGGAGGCTGACTTCGCTTACGGAACGCACAACAGAGCCAGGAAACAATTATGCGCAAGCCTGTAGTGAGACCTAGGTGCGTATGACTGAGCTACTGGAATTCACAGGGCAGAACCAGTCAAGTGGCAAAAGGCTAGTGGTAGGCCTTAAGTATTTTGCTTCAATTTTTTAAAATGGTGAGGTGAAAAACCAGACAGACACCGTATGCAGCGTATATATGTATACTCTTTCCCTCTGGCGGGATGACGGCGATCATGTAACGGACACAGCAGAGCCAGGAAACAATTATGCGCAAGCCTGCTTTAACGCTTAGCTGGGTAATAATGAGCGACTACTACCCCCAGCAGACACGCAGTAAACTGAAGACGGTCACAGGCAGCCCAAATATAGTATTTTTTTCCAATTTTTGGGAAAAAGCCCACTGCCTATATAGCCTGTATATGGATTTCCCTGTTGGAGGATGACTGTGGGTATTGAAAGCACAGTGCAGCCAGAAAGAATTATGCGCAAGGCTGGGTATTAATGAGCGACTACTACCCCCAGCAGACACGCAGTAAACTGTAGACGGTCACAGGCTTAGCTGGGTAATAATGAGCGACTACTACCCCCAGCGCACACGCAGTAAACTGAAGACGGTCACAGGCAGCCCAAATATAGTATTTTTTTCCAATTTTTGGGAAAAAGCCCACTGCCTATATAGCCTGTATATGGATTTCCCTGTTGGAGGATGACTGTGGTTATTGAAAGCACAGTGCAGCCAGAAAACATTATGCGCAAGGCTGCAGTAACACCTAGCTGGGTAATAGTGAGTGACTACTACCCCCAGCAGACACGCAGTAAACTGAACACGGTCACAGGCAGCCCAAAGATTTTTTTTTTCCAATTTTTTTTGAAAAAGCCCACTGCCTATATAGCCAGTATATCTCTTTCCCTGTACCACTGTCCCTGCCTCACCAGTACTGCCCCTATACTCAGTAAAATGACTGTAGACTGAGGACGCTATGGTCTGCACGCCCGATATACAAAAAAAAAAAATGTGCAAAACTGCTAAAAGCAGCCTCAACAGTACTGCACACGGTCAGATGTGGCCCTAAGAAGGACCGTTGGGGTTTTTGAAGACGAAGATAACAGCCTAACACTCTCCCTATAGCAGCTACAGCAGGACGGCACTTTCCCTAATGTCTCTCAGCGTGCATCTGTGGCGAGCCGCGGCCGGCCCCAGTTTATATACTCGGGTGTCACCTGATCTCCCCAGCCACTCACTGCAGGGGGGTGAGATAGGGCTGGAACTTCACAGGAGGAAGTTCTAATGCCTTCCCTGTGTTTCTATTGGCCAGAAAAGGGCGCAAACTTTTCTGGGAAGAAAATGGAAGTGACTCGAACACCGCGTGGTCCTCGTCTCGAGTAACGAGCATCTCGAGTACCCTAATACTCGAATGAGCATCAAGCTCGGATGAGTACGCTCGCTCATCTCTAGTTGTCACCCCTTCCCATAGGTCCGCTACTGGCCGGCAGTCCCACCAAATGTGGGTCATTGTACCTCGGCTCCCACTGCATTTCCAGCACGCAGGGAAGAACTGGTGAAAGATCCTCTGTAGGTGGTCCGGGGTCCTATACCACCTTGAGACTATCTTATAGTTGAGGTCTTGTATTTTGCCAGCTGTGGATAGTGCCCAGATTTTACACTAGTCCTCCCCCGTAATGTTTTCTCCCAACTCCCGTTCCCAGGCCTCCCTATAATTCAGAGTCTCATCCTCCGTCTCCCGATCCAGCAACATTTTATATAACGTGGAGATCATATGCCTCTGATTTAGACTTGACAAACAGAGTTGCTCATACTCAGTCAGGGGTGCCGTCAGATTTTCTTTCGGGATCAGCGTGCTCACAAACCCTCTCAGCTGAAGATATTGCAACCAGAATCCTGGCTGCGGTGGAGACTGGTTTAAGACCTCCATCATGGGTTTCAGTCCCGTTTGCGTCACTACGTCCCTCAATCTAGGGATTGGGTCCGCAGGAATAGCCAGAAGGCCCTTCTGATTTGTAGTAGCTTCAAAGAGGGGATTTGCTAAGAGCAGAGTTAGGGGGCCTGGGGCTGTAACCAGCCTATATTGAGGGGCGAAACTCGCCCATGCCTTAAATAGTTGGAGGCTGAAGGGGGAGATTTGGGTATAGACTTGATCCATTTTGGCAGAATCCAGGGAGCTCTGTATAGGCCATCTGTTTCGCCTGTGTGGTCTATATCCACCCATAGCTTTGAGTTTCTGCTTTTTGAGGATGTCAAGTACGCAGTTTGCTATGTTAGCTTTTTGGTAGAGGGAGAAGTCCGGTAGGCCCAGGCCCCCCTTCTCTTTTCTCCTCTTTAGCAATGAGTATCTCAGGCGCGGTTTGCGTCCTTTCCAAACAAAGTTGGAGATTAGAGATCGGATTTTTTTCAGGTATGTTCTTGGGAGCCCAATGGGAATTGTTTGACAAAGATACAGGAAACGGGGCAGTACATCCATTTTAATTACCTTGGGGTAGAGCGTTCCAGAGGATGGGTGCTGCTCTGGTGAAGTCCTGTAGGCGAGCATGTGAGGTTCGTACTACAGGGGTGTTTAGTCTGAGTGTGTTAGCCGATCGGAGTGAGCAGGCTGGGTGGTGTACTGACAGAAGAGAGGCGATGTATGCTGGTGCAGCGCCATGCAGAGCTTTGTGAGTGAGGTAGAGGAGTTTAAATTTAGTTCTGCAGTGGATGGGCAGCCAATGCAGCGACTGGCATAATGCAGAGGCGTCTGAGTAACGACTGGATAGAGAAATGGGCCTAGCTGCTGCATTTAGTATGGATTGGAGTGGAGCAAGTCATAAATGACACAATACATTTTTTCAGCGGTCGGTACGATTACAACTGTAACAAAAACATAATTTTTTAGATTTTTCCACTTTTGCACAATAGACACTCTTTTCTTTTGGAAATTATAATTATTTTTCAATCGTTCCATTGTCGCAGCTATGTGAGGTATTGTTGTTTTGCGTCACGAGCTGTAGCTTTTATTTTTCCCATTTTAGGGTACATATAGCTTTTTGGATCGCTTTTATTGCGTCTTTTTGAAGGTAAAATGAATAAATAAGCCTTTAAAGGGGTTGTCCCGCGGCAGCAAGTGGGTCTATACACTTCTGTATGGCCATAATAATGCACTTTGTAATGTACATTGTGCATTAATTATGAGCCATACAGAAGTTATAAAAAGTTTTTCACTCACCTAATCCGTTGCTAGCGTCCTCGTTTCCATGGAGCCGTCTAATTTTCGCCGTCTAATGGCCAAATTAGACGCGCTTGCGCAGTCCGGGTCTTCTTCTCTTCTCAATGGGGCTCTGTGTAGCTCCGCCCTGTCACGTGCCGATTCCAGCCAATCAGGAGGCTGGAATCGGCAATGGACCGCACAGAAGAGCTGCGGTCCACGGAGGAAGAAGATCCCGGCGGCCATCTTCAACCGGTAAGTATAGAAGTCACCGGAGCGCGGGGATTCAGGTAAGCGCTGTGCTGTTGTTTTTTTAAGTCCCTGCATCGGGGTTGTCTCGCGCCAAACGGGGGGGGGGGGGGGGGGGGGGTTGAAAAAAAAAACCCCGTTTCGGCGCGGGACAACCCCTTTAATCTTTTTTTCTTATTTTCAACAGTTTTTGCTGCACAGGATTACTGTGCTCAAATTATAGCACAGATCGTTACGGACACAATGATACCACACGTGCGTTTTTGTTTCTTACGTTTTTTCATATAAATAGGGGGTTGTGGGTTTTTTTTTCTATTTTTTAATGTTTTTCGTTTTACACTATTTATTTAGTTTTTTTACACTATTTAGGTCCTCAGGAACTTGATCCATTGCAGCTATGATCGCTGTGGTAAGGCATTGCAGGACTCCTGTCCTGCAATGCCTTATCGCTGGTTAAAGCGATCATAGGCAATGGCAAAGCAGGACGCCTGTAGCTAACGTCATGTTGCCATGGCAACTCGTCGGCTCTCCTCGATTAAATCGGGGGGGGGATCCAATGACATCACAGGGAGTGAGCTCCCTCTGTGAACCCTTTATAAACCTCGATCTACAAAGATTGCAGCGTGTATGGGGTTAACAGCATGGGTCGCTGTCCCAATGCACCCCTACTATCAGTAATAGCTGGCGCCCGCTGCCGGATACCGCAGGATCTCTTCAGATCCCGCGAGTTCCATATGACGTAAGGTTACGTCATGTTGCCTTAAGTACCAGCCTGCAAAGATGTAACCTTAAGTCATGTGGCGAGAAGGGGTTAAAAGAGGTTATGCCAACATGCACAATCCCATTCAAAATGATGATTTCCTCAGGCTCAACTCTTGTCACCCCCATTAAAAGCTGGTAATGCGAGGGAAAGCTGCTGCTAGTGAGATATTTCCACTGCAGGGAAAATGTGGTATTACAGGATGGACTTTCACATGACTGGTTTGTTCCGGCCAGTGAACCTTGTCTTTTGACATTCATGAGCCTTAATATGAAGAGGGGATGCCATCTCGGCACAATGCTTTCATTCAATAAATTGAGCTAATTGATTTGTACGTAAGAATGTCCACATTTGTGTTTTTATGTTTTTGTTTTTTTAATTTGCAGAAGACTTTCGCTTCCTCTGTACACATGACAAGGGCTTTGGCTGCAAAGGAAGCAGCTTCCATAGAGTTATCCCTCAATTCATGTGTCAGGGAGGTGACTTCACCAATCACAATGGCACAGGCGGAAAATCCATCTATGGACGGAAATTTGATGATGAGAACCTCATTCTAAAATACACAGGTGCAGGTGGGTAAGCTTATTTTGATAGATTTCACTAGCAGAGGTGTTTCCTAAATCATCACTTCAAGACCTTCATACTTATACCGCAGTTATCAAGACTATAATACGAAGTATCTAATAAAACTTAACCTTTATTAACAAACCATACAAATTTGTAATACTAAACACAAAGTCCCATAAACACTTAGGAGCCTAGTTACTTAAACTGTTGCCTTATACTCTGATCAAAGTAAACTATGAGCTGACTCGATGAGATAAATGTATTAAGAGGAACGTGCCTCTTAATATATTTGTGGCAATTGGCAGTACCTCCATGTGCCAGACTAACCCCCAAGCTAGTGTAGGTTTCAGCTACTCTGGTAGGCTATGGATGGCCATGCCTCCTAAAGCTAGACCACAACCACTTCTAAAAAAGTGCATCAAACCTAAAGCCCCTGAAAAGTCATAATTTTATATGTACCAACATTGCAACCTTTGTATTGCAGAAATTTGGCATACATAACTTAATAGACATGTCCCAATTTGTACAACATATGTCTCACTGTATATAGTCAATGATAAAGAAGAATTTTACCAAAATTGACTAGTAATGTCATTCAGGGTCACTTGCGGATCCTTCAGTCTGCAGCAATTGAAACACCCCTATACTAGGTCAGTATTTTAGGCGGTTTAGTTTTTCAATTCTAAGGTTCTGTCTTTGTACAGGGTTACTCTCTATGGCAAATTCTGGTCAAAATACAAATGGATCACAGTTCTTCATCACATGTGACAAGACAGACTGGCTTGATGGGAAACATGTTGTGTTTGGAGAGGTGATGGAGGGAATGGATGTTGTATGACAGATGGAAGTAAGTATTTGCAAACTTACCCCATGAATTCTCTTAAATGTATCTATAATTCAATGTTCTTAAATGGCAAAGATGGATGGAGCCCAATAAGAAACCTCTTCCCTTATTCAGAAGAAACTTTCTCTTTCTTGAAGGAGAGAAAAGGAAAAACAATCACTGCTGTGATAAGAAGTGCTTGATAATTCAAGCAGTCTAGTTTTCCACATAAACTCGGTCCTCTAACCATCAACAGAATCCAATTTATTCTATATTATATATTGTGTGTACAGGGTGCTTCACTTGAAGTGCAACCCAGTAACATTGTAATATTTGTGTTCGAAACAATGTCACGAGTGAACTCATCAGTCCTCACAGAGCATGTTGAAAGTGGCCACCGCTACCCTCCAAGCACTGCTGAACCCGGCACTCTGTAGTCAAGTGTGCTGCAACATGCCCACATCAATGGTGGCAATTTCATATCTAATGTTCTTCAGTGCGAGGTTTATTGACAAACCGTTAACCCTTTTGGTGGCCCACAGGGAAAAGTCTGCTGGGGTAGGGTCCAGTGATCTGTGGGACAACCCACCTTCGAGTTGATTCTGTCCCCCAAGAAAGAATGAACTTCCATCATGTTGTGGTTGGACATGTGACAAGTTGCCTCTCATTAATCCATTCAGATGGGTTGTCTATCCAGGGATTATTCCAATTGCTAGATTAGAGTCAGGGAGAAAATATTTTCCTCCAAATGGGGAAAATTGGCTTCTAACTCATTGTTTGTTTTTTTCCCCTTCCTTCCTCTGGATCAACGTGTGTGTTTGTGTGAGAGAAGTAATAGGTGGAACCGAATGGAATGGAGTGTTTTTTTTGTAGATAGCTGTTGACGCGTTTAGACCCAACGGTTATCACTCAAAATATGGCTTTTGAGCAATAATCTTTGTGTCTAAATGGGCATTTACTGTAAGATAGTTTGGATAAATGAGACCCACCTACTTGGAAATGTGAACTGCACACCAGCAGTTGAACGATACACCCATGGCATGAGACAGAGCAAGGGTCATTAATAAACTCTAGACTCCTGAACATGGTTACAGTTCTACACAAATAAGTTGGAATAAGGGTTACGCTTCCAGTGAAACACCCTGTATAATATATGTGAGTGCATATAAGATAGTGTGTGTGTAAAATATATACATGCAGATGTAGCAAACAATCTGTACTGTGCATGTCTGACGGTGAGCTGACAGAGCCAGCCGGTTTAAGGCCTCATGTCCATGAGCACGCATAGAATCCGAGTGCAGAATCCCACAGCCATAAGGCTAAAAATGACATTTTCTCACCTATCCGGACGCGGCACAACTCTTTCATCATGGCCGGTTCTTCTTTCTTCTGCCCGGCGGATCTGTCCAAGAGTCTTTAAATCTCCTGCTGTCCTACAGGAAGCTGCAGAAAATAAAGTCTGCAGCGATTTTTATCCCGCTCGTGCGATCCGCACACTAGGATAAAATGACATCCGTAGGTATTTAATTACTTGCAGATGCCCACCTCATTAAAAGCAATAGGAGAACTCCACGGTCCTCTGCCATGGCTGTGACAACCAGACCGGAGGATTCCTGAAGTGATGCGAGGCTGTTTTCACAGGACCCGGGCCTTGGGCAGTTGGGAGGAATCACTGTCAGCTGAATGAGTGCTCGGCCCTGCAGCTACCTTAGGGTACGCATATGCTGCTACTAAGGTATATCTAATATTCTATTAGATTGGAAGCTCATAGCAGCAGAGTTTCTATTGTACATTAGATTGTAAGCTCTTAGGAACAGGTTGTATATGTCTATTTCTGTACAGCGTTAGCTCTTCTAAATTTATAATTAATGTATATATGCAGCAGGACAGATTAGATCCAGGGTGATAGCCGATTGCCACATCTGGTGTTGGCAGGAATTATATTGGAAGGGATTGCCTTTCTCTAGATCAAGGGTGTCAAACTCCTTTTCACCAAGGGCCACATCAGGCATATGGTGACCTTCAAAGGGCTGAATGGAAGACAGTATAGTAAGGGCCTGTTCACACAAGTGTATTTGCATACATAATATGCAGTGAATAGAAGCCATTGATTTCAATGAGTTCATTCACATGATGTATATTTTCACACAGTATGACATATTTTGTTGCGTACTACGCACCCCAATAGGCCATTGGAGTGAATGGGCCGCGCAAATACGTGGTGAATGCGCAGGAAACCTATGTATTCACTGCATATTTGCTGACCCTTTCAGTGAGCCCATCTGCGTTATTTTTTGTGTAACCAAATATTCAGACATAAGCGATTTTTGATTGCGCAAATACACAGCGTATTTGTGCGACAGAAATATGATTACGCCCATGTGAACGGGCCTTAATAGTGACCACTATAGTGGTCGCAGTAGTAATAGTGACTCTCATAGTGGCTCCAGTAAAAATAGTGACCCCCACAGTGGCCTCAGTAGTAATGGCGCCCCCCACAGTGGCCTCAGTAGTAATAGCACCCCCCACAGTGGCCTCAGTAGTAATAGCGCCCCCCACAGTTGCCCCAGTAGTAAAAGGGACTCCCACAGTGGCCCCATTAGTTATAGCAACCCCCAAAGTAATAATTTTAACCCCCCATAGTAATATTAACCCCCCTTAGTAATAATATTATCACAGTCAGTAATATTAACCTCCACAGTAATATTAACCCCCATAGCACTATTAACCCCCCTCAGTAACAATAAACCCCCTCAGTAATAATATTATCCCCCTCAGTAATATTAACCCCAGTCAGAAATATAACCCCCCTCAGCATTAATAACCCCCCCTCAGTAATATAACCCCCCCCCCCTATAGTAGTAATAGTTCCCCCCCTAACCCATATACTCGCCTCCTCCTTGCTGTCAGCGCTGCTTCCTTTCTGCTCGCCCTGAGCCCGGGCGCACACTGACATCAGTGTGTGCACCCAGAACCCTTCCTCCCTGAGTCCTCTCCTGTGGAACTGAAGAGCAGGGGACTCAGGGGAGGAGTATTCCGGCTGCACACTGACGTCAGTGTGTGCGCCGGGATCAACACTGCCAGCGTGATTACCAGCGAGGAGCTGCGGCACCCCAGCTGGTAATCAGTACAGTGGCGAGCAGCCGTCGGCAAACTGCGGGCCACATAAAATGAGGCAGCGGGCCTTTTGTTTGACACAAGCTCTAGATCTTTGGGTCCGGTGCCTTTCATCTTAGGGCATTGGGGGACTGGTCAAAAGGACTGCAGCAAGTTTTGTGGTCTCCACTGGTCCTAACCTAAGAGTCGCTGGGATAAAATACATTTTAGTAATATAAAAATAACATGTAATATATGGAGCAGGTGAGGTCTGTATGTGGGAGTGTCATATGATGAGCTGAACCCCTCCTCTTTCATCACATGGAACTTGGCGACAATTATCGGGCTACTGCGAACGCTGGAGACACTTTGACGTGTGATGTGATGGACATTAGATAAGCCAATGACAATACGGGCATGTGGGGGAAAAATAACGTCCGTTATCAAGATCACAAAACCAAGACCACAATGGTACATGGATATTGGGGTGCAGGTGCTGGATGATGAGGATAAAGCAATACCAGATGACTGCCCTAAGTGTAAGATGCACCTATAGGCCTTAGTCAGACGGGCGGTTTTTCGCGCGATTTGCGGATCGCATGACGGATGCGCATCCGCAAATCGCGTGACCGGTGCGCGCAAGTCGCCCGAAAATCGCCCGAAAATCTGCTCCTAGCCGCGTTTCATTAGAAACAGGCCGGAGCTGTCCAGCGCATTGCATTCAATGGAGACGGCAATAGAGCCGCCTCCATTTAAAGCAATGCGCTGCGGGCGAGCCCGGGATGAATTGTCGGTAAGGGCTTAACTATATAAGCCCTTCCCTGCAATTCATCCTAAAATGTGTTAAAATAAAAAAAAATTGTATACTCACCTTCTCCCGGCAGCCGGAGCTCCGTGCGGCCGTCCTGCAGTGGGTGTGAAGGGGGTGTGAGTCAGACCTGCCCCCTGATTGGCTCAGCGCTGAGCCAATCAGAGGCATGCCTCACTCACACCCATTCATGAATTCATGAATGGATGTGAGTCAGACCTGCCCCTGATTGGCTCAGCGCTGAGAGGCAGCAGTCACTCACCCATTCATGAATGGGTGTGTGAGTGAAACCGGCCTCTGATTGGTCAGGGCTGTGACCAATCAGAGGCAGATCATTCAGCAGGCGGGGATTTTAAAGCCCCGCCGGCTGAATAGTGCCGAGAAGCAGTTCAGGAGAACTGACAGCGGCCGCGGCTGGACTCCGGCTGCAGCGGAAAGGTGAGTATACAATTTTTTTTTTTATTTTAACACATTTTAGGATGAATTGCAGGGAAGGGCTTATATATTTAACCCCTTCCCGACAATTCACCCCGCGCACGCCGGCAGCCCATTGCTTTCAATGGAGCGGCTGTATTGCCGCTCCATTGAATTCAATGGGCAAACATCGTTCTTCTCTGCCACAGCTGTTACAGCTGTAGCAGAGAAGAATGATTTGTCTTCTATATGTTCTCAATGGGGTCGGCGCTGCTGCCGCCGGCCCCATTGAGCGCATATACAGAAGAGAACAGGAATCGCAGATAGGTGCGATCTGCGATTTTTTTTATTTTTTTTTGTTCTATAATTTATCGGACGAGCGCATAAAAAGCGCTCATGTGTCCGATACCATTGTAAAGCAATGGTTTTAAAAAATCGCCGGACACATGCGCATGCGCAAATCGCGGCTAAAAACGCCCGTCTGACTAAGGCCATAGGGTGTTGAATATTGGGGTACATCTCCGCTGTGGGATGGTGCTTTAATAACCATTGATGATATAGTTTGATATTGGGATACAGGCTTGGAAGTAAATAAATATTGAGGTTTTGAGAGGAATGCACAGTAATCCCTGGAGTGGGATGTTAGATGGCGGTGAAGTGGATGAAAAAGTCCAATAAATAGGAGGGTGCTGAATGTTGGGGTGCAGTGTGAAGTGTTGGGGCAATGCTGATAAATGCTGCAGTAATCTGTCCATATACTCTGCATAATGTCACCAGCAGCGGATTGTGGAGCAGCTACTTCTAACACCGGATATGTGAATTGTTCGTCTCAGTGCTCCAGTCTCACTATGATGATGCACATTTCCTTCTGCTGACCACCGTCTTCAAATTTGACCCACGATTGTGGCATCCGGTGAGCTTCTGACACATTATTACACAAAGATCAACCAGCAATACGTAGCCCTATCATGAATCCAGAATGTCTGCAGTATTTCCAAATCCAAAACAGAGTCAAAATCCGCAACATTGGTGCGAATTTTGATTTGAAATAAAACATATACTCATTATCAAAAGAAATTCCTCCCCTAGAAGATGTTCTTGGAATCAAATGAACCTTTCTCTGTGTGATTGCAACGATGATATCAAGAAGTGATTACGATATCAGACCAAAAGGAGAATTTACTGCAGAAAACCGAACACTTGAAGGGAGGCTCTAGTACCCTGCTGTACCGCTTCTAGCTTGGATGTAAGATGTGATACGGGCGGGCATGGAAGCTCTAGTACCCTGCTGTACCGCCTCTAGCGTGGATGTAAGATGTAATATAGGCGGGCATGGAGGCTCTAGTACCCTATTCTACCACCTCTAGCTTGGATGTAAGATGTGATACGGGCAGGCATGGAGGCTCTAGTACCCTGGTGGGTCACCTCTAGTTTGGATGTAAGATGTGATATAGGCGGGCATGGAGGCTCTAGTACCCCGTGGTACCGTCTCTAGCTTGGATACAAGAATACGGACGGGCATGGAAGCATACGGGTTCTGTATGGCAGCATATCGGTCCAGATTTGCTGTAACTGAGCCTCTAGATCATACAAACTCGTAGGCTGTCGAAGTTGGCGTCCCAGATGGTCCCATACATGTTCTATTGGTGATAAATTTTGTGCCCGGCGGGCCACGGAATTGTGGCAATATTGTGGAGGCGTTCCTGTGACACTTGTGTGCGATCGAGTATTATCCTGTTGGAAAATGCCTCTTGGAAGCCGCCATGAGAAGAACACACGTGGCTGCAGGATGTCCTGAACATATTGCTGAGCTCTCATTGTCCCTCGTGTCATTACTAGAGATGACTGTATATCATATTCGATGGCCCCCAGACCATCACACCATTGGCGACAGTGTGCAGCTCTACAGCAAAGGTAGAATTGAGGCGCTCACCCCCTAGGTCTACAGACAGGAACACGGCGGCGTCGGTGCCCAAACTAAACTTGGATTTTTCGCTGAAGACAGCCCAGTTCCACTCCGTAGCAGTCCAGTTTAGCTGTGCACGACGCCACTGCAAACGGTGGGTGAGTGTCAAAGGCATAATGGGTGCCGTGACACCAAATCTCTTTCAGCCAAGTGGCCGGCAAATGTTTCGACAGAAGACACAGTGGCCTGTAACAATGGTGCCACCTGTCTGTGGATGGCAGACAATAATACGGTTGGAGCTGCTCATGCTTGTCGGGCAATCAAATGATCCTCCATACTGGTGGTCTATTAAGTGCCCTCATACATGCTCTGGTCCCAATGTCTCCTAACAGTCTGGTCAGCCCAGGTAATGGGCGATTTATACATAGAACCATCCAGGTTCTCGCATTCCAATAATACCTTCCCATTGAAACTCCGTTAACTGGGCAAAATCTCTTTGATTATAACGTAGAGGCGTCTAGTGGTCAACAAGCTCTACACAAGCGGAAAAAGAGGTCCAATGCACACAAGTAGTCTCTGAGAGCCTTTCTATAGGCCAAGGGTGGAACTAATTTAAAGGAGATGTCTCGAGGAAGCAGTTAAATTTTTTTTTTGCCCAGTCCCCCCCATTAAGTACACATTACTAAGCCCCCCTGTAAATGACATTTCTAGCTGGTTCGTACTTACCGTTCCAGCGTTTCAGCAACTTATAAAAGTTTCCTCAAGATGGCCGCCGGCTCTTTCCCCGTCGCTCGCTGCAGCCCCGACATGCGCGCTCCCGAGACGCCGCCAGCTGTGTCTCCATGGCAACCGGACGCATCGCAGCCGCCGACCAGACGCCCCGCAGCCGCCGACCAGACGCCCACCGCCAGGCAGCAGGTAACCGGCGCTAGCCCCCGGCTCCCCAGCGCTAGACCCTCAGCCCAGGTGAAGGCCCCGGAGCCCAGCGCTAGTTCCCCTGGCCTAGCGGCAGCCCCCCCCCCCCCGGCCTGGCGGCAGCCCCCCCCCGGCCTAGCGACAGCCCCCCCCCCCCGGCCTAGCGCTAGTTCCCCCATCACAGCGGCAGCCCCCCCCCGGCGCAGCGACAGCCCCCCCCCGGCGCAGCGACAGCCCCCCCCCCCCGGCGCAGCGACAGCCCCCCCCCCCCCCCCCCGGCGCAGCGACAGCCCCCCCCCCCCCCCCCCCGGCGCAGCGACAGCCCCCCCCCCCCCCCCCCCGGCGCAGCGACAGCCCCCCCCCCCCCCCCCCCGGCGCAGCGACAGCCCCCCCCCCCCCCCCCCCCGGCGCAGCGACAGCCCCCCCCCCCCCGGCGCAGCGACAGCCCCCCCCCCCCCCGGCGCAGCGACAGCCCCCCCCCCCCGGCGCAGCGACAGCCCCCCCCCCCCCCCCCGGCGCAGCGACAGCCCCCCCCCCCCCCGGCGCAGCGACAGCCCCCCCCCCCCCCGGCGCAGCGACAGCCCCCCCCCCCCGGCGCAGCGACAGCCCCCCCCCCCCCCGGCGCAGCGACAGCCCCCCCCCCCCCCCCGGCGCAAGCGACAGCCCCCCCCCCCCCCCCGGCGCAGCGACAGCCCCCCCCCCCCCCCCGGCGCAGCGACAGCCCCCCCCCCCCCCCCCGGCGCAGCGACAGCCCCCCCCCCCCCCGGCGCAAGCGACAGCCCCCCCCCCCGGCGCAGCGACAGCCCCCGCCCGGCGCAGCGGCAGCCCCCCCCCCGACAAATCACTTACCTGGGAGGCTTCTCGGGGCTGCTGGGCTGGGCTTCTCCGCTGGGCAGCTCCACTTTCTGCACCTTCCTCTAACAGAGGAAGGTACAGAATGGCCGCTGCAGCGCGCTCCCGAGCAGTGACAGCTCGTCTGCGCATGCGCAGAAGAGCTGTAGCGGGGAGCACACTGAAGCGGCTCGTGCTGAATGGAGAAGACCGGACTGCGCAAGCGCGTCTAAAAAAGCAAGCTGCCAGCGAATTTAGACGGAACCATGGAGACGAGGACGCTAGCAACGGAGCAGGTAAGTGGAATAACTTCTGTATGGCTCATATTTAATGCACAATGTACATTACAAAGTGCATTAATATGGCCATACGGAAGTGTATAACCCCACTTGGTTTCGCGAGACCACCCCTTTAAGGCCTCCTTCACATGGGCTACAAAATGCATGTATGTGAAGCCCATGGTGTCCATTGGGTTCTTTCACATGAGATGCTTTGTAGCCTGAAAGAACCCATTGGAAACCATGGACTTCACATACATGCGTTTTGTAGTGGCAATTTTGTAGCCCGTGTGAAAGAGGCCACAGCTGGCAGGACTGTTCATCTAATCATGCCACCACTATAATTATTTGCATATCTGCCGGAGATATAACTGCATGGCGGGTTTTGTAGTAAAACGACAACTAATTCTAGCTGCTTGATTTTTTTTTTACAAAGAGTGTATTATTTTTGCCGCACGGCTAACACCATTAGAAAAAGGATACATCGTACAAAAAGTGCACTTTTATTTCCAAGAAAAAAATGTTATAGAAAGCGATTAAAAATCCGTACATACCCCAAAATGGTGTCAATAGAAACTAGAGTCCCCCTTCACCCCCCCAAAAAAGAAAGCCTTTAAACAACCAACTTGATAGAAAAATGAAAAAGGGATGGTGTCAGAAGATGGTGACAGAAAAAATATATTTTATATATTCATTTTAAAAATAAACTAGATACATGTGATATTGTTGTAATCATTCTAACAAAATAAAGCCAACATTCCATTTTAGCTGCAGGTTGTTTACTGTAACCCCTTCCCTTCCAAAAAATGGCGGGGTTTTTTTTGCATTTCAGCCCACTTAGAAATTTTTAAAAGCTTTTCAGTACTTTATGGGGTACATTAAATGATGCCATTGAAACCTACAACTTGTCCGCAAAAAACAAGCCCTCAGATGGTTATGTTGCCGGACAAATAAATAAGTTATGGTTTTTTTTTAATGGGGAGAAAAACACAAAAGTGTAAAACCAAAAATTGGCCATTAAGAAAACCCTTTGAGGAAGGTCTCTTTACATATGGATGATAATCACTATCGTCCACATGTGCCAAAACGTAAGAACCTAGATGAGGAGGATATTGATGTCTATAGATGGCACAGCTATGTAGTGTATTAACTATGTTGGCTCATTGCCTCCCTCTAGTGTCTGCTTATTAAACTGCATTTGAAGGGATAATCCTACCCAACACATAATGTCATTGATGGCATATTATGTGATATCTGATGCTATGTGATATCCATGGATGTCTGCACCCCCCGGGTAACGGCCCAACTGCCTCTTTAGCTTTTTCCTTGCCATAATGCTGGTGAATACAGCTGCACTTCCTTTACAGCAAGGTGTGGGAATGGTAGGGGTCCCAACAGCGGACCCCTCACTAATCAGACAATGATGAGATATCCATCCGTGTGAACCTGCCTCCAGTTCTCTTACATGGCACTGTTAATGTGGGCACTCTGTGGCTGGCACTGTGCAGTGCCCTGATATTGTGAACGGGCCTGTTGTTGGGCTAGAACTGTTTACTGGCTAATAGTTTTTGCAGGGTCACTGTCAGGCACTGGTTATGGGGCTGCTCTTTGCGGGGACGTTATTTGGCGGACACTGTTCATGGGGAATGCTGACTGCCTACATTATAGAGGAATTCTGACACTGCTTATGGGGGCGCTCTGTCTAGCACTATTTGTGGGGACACTCTCCATCTGATACTATTTATGAGGGCACTCTGTGTAGCACTAGGGTGACATTCGCTATCTCGCACTATTTATTGGGTCGCTCTCTATGGGTCACTATAAGGCATTCCATCTGATACTATATATGGAGGCATTCTCTGTCTGGCACTATTTATGATGGTAGTCTGTCTGGCACAATGGGGGCACTCTCTATCTTATACTATTTATGTCACATTCATTACTGCCCTCTCATCTCCATGTGTGACACATTTATTAGGCTTTTGCTCTTGATCAATATGCGGATTTAGCTCTGTCAATGGGTAAAATCCGCGTACTGAATGTCTGACACGTTTTTGCATGGGTCCGCATGAAGAAGTAACATACGACTTCTATTCTTGAATGCACGTCACAAAAATTTGCTCGCAAATTTAGCCCACTGATGGCTACATCCACGTGTGGATTCACGGCAAAAACTGCAGCAGAATGGAATTCCAGGTGGAATCCACCTTGTGAACATATCCTTGTTGTCCCCCCATCTCCCCATGTGTCACATTCATTACTGTCCCCTCATCTCCCCATGTGTCACATTCATTACTGTCCCCTCATCTCCCCATGTGTCACATTCATTACTGTCCCCTCATCTCCCCATGTGTCACATTCATTACTGTCCCCTCATCTCCCAGTATGCCCCATTCATTACTAGGGTTGCCACCCTGCTGGTAAATGACCGGCCTGGACAGTAATTACATCTGGAGGCCGGTGTGGGGAATAATTTTTTACTGGCAATTTTAATTATGAGAAAAAATGATGTTATGGCGGGGTGGCAACTTGGACAAATGTTGGGAAAAAATAAGTAGCTAATTTTGTGCACAAATATAGCCAGCACTAAGACTTGTAACTTTTGGGATTTTTGAACCACACTCCACACTTTGAGAGAGGTAGGTGGGGGCACCTACTATATTTAGTAGAATTTACACCAGGGAACTTCCTCATAGCTGGTAAAGATTTCTTCTTCTGGCACATGAGCCATCCAAGACACATCTATTAAGTGGCATAAACCTCTTAACCCCTTAATGCCACAGGACACAAAGTTACATTCATGGTTACTGTTATTGGTCTTAATAAATCAGCCCCATAGTGTTTAAACATAGAAGAAAACGGTGTTCTGTCCCAGTCCAGCATGGAGAGGGTCCTGAAGCCGCTTGGGGAAGAGTTGGGAGGATCCCCCACCCTCATTCCATCCCAAGAATTACACCTGCTGCTCTGACTGACCAGGTGAGAAGAGCTGGCTCTTTCTATAGGAGTACTAGTGAGTGATTGCTGTAAGACTGGAGCAGACAAAAGGGGTAAGACCAGGGCATAGACTGCTGATGTGGCTGTGCTGCTAGTATGGCCCTGCTAGCACGGAGGAGTACTACTGAGTGATGCCTGTAAGACTGAAGCAGACAAGAGGGGTAAGAACGGGGCATAGACTGCTGATGGGGCTGTGCTGCTAGTATGACCCTGCTAGCATGGAGGAGTACTACTGAGTGATGGCTGTAAGACTGGAGCAGACAAGAGGGGTAAGACCACTGCAGAGATGTCTGATGGGGTTGTGCTGCTAGTATGGCCCTGCTAGCACAGAGGAGTACTAGTGAGTGATGGCTTTAAGACTGGAGCAGACAAGAGTGGTAAGACCAGTGCATAGACTGCTGATGGGTCTGTCCTGCTTGTATGACCCTGCTATGCAATACATTGTGTATGTGTAGCATTTTCATATGCATCCCTGCATGTCTGTGATACTCCTAGACTCATAGAGTTGGAAGGGACCTCCCAGGTCATTGGGTCCAACTCCCTGCTCAGTGCAGGATTCACTAAATCATCCCAGACAGATATTTGTCCAGCCTTTGTTTGAACACTTCCATTGAAGGGAAACTCGCCACCTCCCGTGGTAACCTCTTCCACTCATTGATTCCCCTCACTGTCAGAAAGTTTTTTTCTAATATCTAATTTGTGTGTCCTCCCTTTCAGTTTTATCCCATTGCTTCTGGTCTTTCCTTGTGCAAATGAGAATAGGGCTGATACCTCTGCACTGTGGCAACCCTTCAGATAGTTGTAGAAGGCTATTAGGTCTCCTCTCAGCCTTCTTTTTTGCAAGTTAAACATTCCCAGATCCTTTAACTGTTCTTTATAGGACATGATTTGCAGACCGCTCACCATCCTGGTAACTCTTCTTTGGACTTGCTCCAGTTTGTCTATGTCTTTTTTAAAGTGGGGTGCCCAGAACTGGACACAGTATTCCAGATGAGGTCTGACCAAGGAAGAGTAGAGGGGGATAATTACCTCACATGATCTAGATTCTATGCTTCTCTTAATACATCCCAGAATTGTGTTTGCCTTTTTGACTGCTGCATCATATTGTTGACTCATGTTCAGTCTATGATCTATTCGTATACACAAGTCTCTTTCACATGTGCTGCTTAGCCCAATTCCTCCCATTCTGTATGTGCTTTTTTTCATTTTTATTGCCTAGATGTAGGACTTTGCATTTCTCCTTGTTAAATACCATTCCGTTAGTCGCCACCCACTGTTCAAGCTTTTCTAGATCTTTTTGAATACTCCCTCTCTTCCCTAGTGTTAGCTATCCCTCCTAGCTTTGTGTCATCAGAAAATTTGATCAGTTTCGCATCAATTCCCTCCTCCAGATCATTTATAAAAATGTTGAACAACACTGGGCCTAGGACAGAGCCTTGTGGTACCCCACTTGATACATTCTTCTACTTGGATGTGCAGCCATTTATGACCACTCTTTGAGTACAATCACTCAGCCAGTTGTGAATCCACCTAACAGTTGCCTTGTTAATCCCATATTTGGTCATTTTTTTCAATAAGTATAGTATGAGATACTTTGTCAAATGCTTTACTAAAGTGAAGATAAAAAATGATACGCGGGCATGTGCAGTGCCATACGCGGTCTGTGCCAGCTCTCTGGTCACAAGCAGAGGCGTAACTAGAAGCTCTTGGGCCCCGATGCAAAATCTATAACAGTGACCCCCTACTTACATGCGGTGTTTATAATACTTTGGTCTACTTATATGAGGGAGGGGCCTCTGTAGTTAAACTCGTGTTTTACACATAGCCCATGGGCCTGAGCCCTTAAATAAATTTGGGGCATTTTGTGCCAAGGTTTGTAACAAATTCCAGTATTAGTAAATTCTTCCCCCATAACTTTACTTTTCTAGTGATATAGTAATTCAATCTGTGGCCAAGAGAGGGGGTAGGGTTAGCGGGATCCTCCCGCTAGCCCTGCCTTCTCTCTTTGCTAGACAAGAATCACTATGAGAATCCCTCTAGCCTCACCCTTCTCTCAGCTAAACCCTGAGAAAGCCCTTTAGCAGCGCCCCATATCTCTTCAAGATATGTCAGAGATCCCGTGTAGCTCCGCCCGCTCTCTCCCCTCGCTATGGGGGATTCCAAGACTGTTGTGCGATCTTCTCCTATTGATTTTAATGGGGCCCCGGCCCCATAAAAAACAATGGGTGATATTGCAAGTTTTTTTGTATCGCACGGAGGCTTGAGTAAATACAGCAAATGAGAAAGAAACCATTGAAAAACATTGGTTTCATAATCATGCATTTCCACTCACTAGAAAACCTATCGCCAGTGTGTAAGAGACCTTACTTTGGTCGCTCTGCTCCAAAAATGGGATAGACGGTTTGAACGGAGGCAATTACCAAAGCACTTATCTCCTACTACTTACCAGGCCAACTTTGTCACTTTTTTCAGACAACCAGAAGTGTTGCTTTTTATTTTGCATTTTAAATTCTACAGTAACGAGTGGCAATAATGTGTTACCTTTATTCTCAGTACAATTACAGTGATGCCAACTATGTAGAAGATTTTTCTTTATTCTTCTATTGCGCAATAACAGCATAGCTTGTCACTTAGTTTTTTTTGTTTTTTTTTTTACAGAAAACCTGTCTAGTCCCCACAGCGCCATAAACAAAGTTATGGTGCTGTTGAGACACGTGACAGGGAGCCAGATATAGTATTTTTTAGAAACTCTCACGATGCCCCCTCTGAAGACAATGCATGGCACGAAATTCCGATTCTTTTCCGAGTCCTGTGCATGCACACTCCCATACACGTCTGTTGGAGAGCACATGTATGAGACTCTTCACTGGATCATGGGGATCGGTGAGTATATATAATACATCGTCTGACTCGGTCACATCCCCTAATGGTGCACTAACTTTGTCTATGGTGCGGTGGGGACGTGACAGGTTCCATTTATATTCCTGCTCACAATGCAAAAAAATATATATTACATAGAAATAATGTATAGCCCCTTCTCCCAGGTTTGTGCAGCTGCAGTGTCACATCCGTCAGTCTTCTCTCTAATGCAGTGTGGACAGGCTGCAGTCGGCCTGTGTATGGAATGTCACAGGCAGATGGAGCCAATCAGATCTCAGCATTCGAGCACTGAGGTCTCTGATTGGCTGCCGTAGTCTGATTTTCTGTAAACGGGTTGAATGCAGACTGTTAACACAAACCCTATGCAGAGGGGAGTATTGGATCGGCATTTTACCAGTCAAAGAGGAGAACTGAGTGCTTAATACAGGGCTGTTTTTGTTAATCTCATTGAAGTAAATGGCGGCTAAGGAAACGGCACAGACCAACACTACACTGTTATCAAAAGTCTGGGAGTTAAGGAAGCAGCACAGTGTTAGGGCTTATTCAGACGTGCGTATATCGGTGGGGTTTTCACACCCGGCTGATATACGCTGTTCCTCTCTGCAGGGGGAGGAAGTGGGCCAGGCCAGAAGCAGTGCACTGAGCTCTTGCCCCCTCTACGCCCCTCGCCACTATTTGCAATAGAAGGGGCAGGGTGGAATTTAGCTCCACCCCATCCCTCCCATTGCAAAGAGTGGCGAGGGAGCGGGAGCTCAGTGTACTGCTGGGCATGAAAACCTGGCTGATTTACGCACATCTGAATAAGCCCTTATGCTGTATCAGTAGCCTCTTTTTTCTTCAATAAGAGCTACAGAAAGAGCGCTGTGCTAATCTATACAATGGGTAGCCTTGCAGAATCTTGCATTGAGGCCTGCCAGAGGATATGTCCTCAATTCAGAGTCTAGAGGGCCCCTAGTTCAAATTAAGAACCAGGTCACAGACTACTACTGAAAGCGTGTGTAGGTAGATTTAACAACAACACACATTGCAGTAAAATAAAGGTCTATTTGACAGCTGAATTAGTGGTACAGTCACAAACTTGGAACAGTTTCAACTACTTTGACTATGCTTGCTTTACTATTAAACAACACTGTCTCTGTATGCAAGGTTTTGCAGGAACAAAGAGTCTTTTAAACCAGTGTTCCCCAACTCCAGTCCTCAGGGACCGCCAACAGGTCATGTTTTCAGGATTTCCTCAGTGTTGCACAGGTGATGTAATTATTGCCGGAGCCTCAGACATTGCCACAGCTGTTCTTGCCATAGGATATCCTGAAAACATGACCTGTTGGTGGTCCCTGAGCACTGGAGTTGGGGACCGCTGTCTTAAACTATGGAGCTGGTGGCGGCTTCTGTCTTGGGTGCAGCTGGTGGCGGCTTCTGTCTTGGGTGCAGCTGGTGGCGGCTTCTGTCTTGGGTGCAGCTGGTGGCGGCTTCTGTCTTGGGTGCAGCTGGTGGCGGCTTCTGTCTTGGGTGCAGCTGGTGGCGGCTTCTGTCTTGGGTGCAGCTGGTGGCGGCTTCTGTCTTGGGTGCAGCTGGTGGCGGCTTCTGTCTTGGGTGCAGCTGGTGGCGGCCTCTGTGTTGGATGGCGCTGGGGGCGGCCTCTGTGTTGGATGGCGCTGGGGGCGGCCTCTGTGTTGGATGGCGCTGGGGGCGGCCTCTAAAAAGAAAAAGAGAAAAGTGAGTATAGTACATAATTTTTTAAATATATGGGGTCCCGCGTAGGGCCTCTCGGCCGGTCTGTCCCGCGTAGGGCCTCTCGGCCGGTCTGTCCCACGTAGGGCCTCTCGGCCGGTCTGTCCCACGTAGGGCCTCTGGGCCGGTCTGTCCCACGTAGGGCCTCTGGGCCGGTCTGTCCCACGTAGGGCCTCTGGGCCGGTCTGTCCCACGTAGGGCCTCTGGGCCGGTCTGTCCCACGTAGGGCCTCTGGGCCGGTCTGTCCCACGTAGGGCCTCTCGGCCGGTCTGTCCCACGTAGGGCCTCTGGGCCGGTCTGTCCCGCGTAGGGCCTCTCGGCCGGTCTGTCCCGCGTAGGGCCTCTCGGCCGGTCTGTCCCACGTAGGGCCTCTCGGCCGGTCTGTCCCACGTAGGGCCTCTCGGCCGGTCTGTCCCACGTAGGGCCTCTGGGCCGGTCTGTCCCACGTAGGGCCTCTGGGCCGGTCTGTCCCACGTAGGGCCTCTGGGCCGGTCTGTCCCACGTAGGGCCTCTGGGCCGGTCTGTCCCACGTAGGGCCTCTGGGCCGGTCTGTCCCACGTAGGGCCTCTGGGCCGGTCTGTCCCACGTAGGGCCTCTGGGCCGGTCTGTCCCACGTAGGGCCTCTGGGCCGGTCTGTCCCACGTAGGGCCTCTGGGCCGGTCTGTCCCACGTAGGGCCTCTCGGCCGGTGTGTCCCACGTAGGGCCTCTCGGCCGGTGTGTCCCACGTAGGGCCTCTCGGCCGGTGTGTCCCACGTAGGGCCTCTCGGCCGGTGTGTCCCACGTAGGGCCTCTCGGCCGGTGTGTCCCACGTAGGGCCTCTCGGCCGGTGTGTCCCACGTAGGGCCTCTCGGCCGGTGTGTCCCACGTAGGGCCTCTCGGCCGGTGTGTCCCACGTAGGGCCTCTCGGCCGGTGTGTCCCACGTAGGGCCTCTCGGCCGGTGTGTCCCACGTAGGGCCTCTCGGCCGGTGTGTCCCACGTAGGGCCTCTCGGCCGGTGTGTCCCACGTAGGGCCTCTCGGCCGGTGTGTCCCACGTAGGGCCTCTCGGCCGGTGTGTCCCACGTAGGGCCTCTCGGCCGGTGTGTCCCACGTAGGGCCTCTCGGCCGGTGTGTCCCACGTAGGGCCTCTCGGCCGGTGTGTCCCACGTAGGGCCTCTCGGCCGGTGTGTCCCACGTAGGGCCTCTCGGCCGGTGTGTCCCACGTAGGGCCTCTCGGCCGGTGTGTCCCACGTAGGGCCTCTCGGCCGGTGTGTCCCACGTAGGGCCTCTCGGCCGGTGTGTCCCACGTAGGGCCTCTCGGCCGGTGTGTCCCACGTAGGGCCTCTCGGCCGGTGTGTCCCACGTAGGGCCTCTCGGCCGGTGTGTCCCACGTAGGGCCTCTCGGCCGGTGTGTCCCACGTAGGGCCTCTCGGCCGGTGTGTCCCACGTAGGGCCTCTCGGCCGGTGTGTCCCACGTAGGGCCTCTCGGCCGGTGTGTCCCACGTAGGGCCTCTCGGCCGGTGTGTCCCACGTAGGGCCTCTCGGCCGGTGTGTCCCACGTAGGGCCTCTCGGCCGGTGTGTCCCACGTAGGGCCTCTCGGCCGGTGTGTCCCACGTAGGGCCTCTCGGCCGGTGTGTCCCACGTAGGGCCTCTCGGCCGGTGTGTCCCACGTAGGGCCTCTCGGCCGGTGTGTCCCACGTAGGGCCTCTCGGCCGGTGTGTCCCACGTAGGGCCTCTCGGCCGGTGTGTCCCACGTAGGGCCTCTCGGCCGGTGTGTCCCACGTAGGGCCTCTCGGCCGGTGTGTCCCACGTAGGGCCTCTCGGCCGGTGTGTCCCACGTAGGGCCTCTCGGCCGGTGTGTCCCACGTAGGGCCTCTCGGCCGGTGTGTCCCACGTAGGGCCTCTCGGCCGGTGTGTCCCACGTAGGGCCTCTCGGCCGGTGTGTCCCACGTAGGGCCTCTCGGCCGGTGTGTCCCACGTAGGGCCTCTCGGCCGGTGTGTCCCACGTAGGGCCTCTCGGCCGGTGTGTCCCACGTAGGGCCTCTCGGCCGGTGTGTCCCACGTAGGGCCTCTCGGCCGGTGTGTCCCACGTAGGGCCTCTCGGCCGGTGTGTCCCACGTAGGGCCTCTCGGCCGGTGTGTCCCACGTAGGGCCTCTCGGCCGGTGTGTCCCACGTAGGGCCTCTCGGCCGGTGTGTCCCACGTAGGGCCTCTCGGCCGGTGTGTCCCACGTAGGGCCTCTCGGCCGGTGTGTCCCACGTAGGGCCTCTCGGCCGGTGTGTCCCACGTAGGGCCTCTCGGCCGGTGTGTCCCACGTAGGGCCTCTCGGCCGGTGTGTCCCACGTAGGGCCTCTCGGCCGGTGTGTCCCACGTAGGGCCTCTCGGCCGGTGTGTCCCACGTAGGGCCTCTCGGCCGGTGTGTCCCACGTAGGGCCTCTCGGCCGGTGTGTCCCACGTAGGGCCTCTCGGCCGGTGTGTCCCACGTAGGGCCTCTCGGCCGGTGTGTCCCACGTAGGGCCTCTCGGCCGGTGTGTCCCACGTAGGGCCTCTCGGCCGGTGTGTCCCACGTAGGGCCTCTCGGCCGGTGTGTCCCACGTAGGGCCTCTCGGCCGGTGTGTCCCACGTAGGGCCTCTCGGCCGGTGTGTCCCACGTAGGGCCTCTCGGCCGGTGTGTCCCACGTAGGGCCTCTCGGCCGGTGTGTCCCACGTAGGGCCTCTCGGCCGGTGTGTCCCACGTAGGGCCTCTCGGCCGGTGTGTCCCACGTAGGGCCTCTCGGCCGGTGTGTCCCACGTAGGGCCTCTCGGCCGGTGTGTCCCACGTAGGGCCTCTCGGCCGGTGTGTCCCACGTAGGGCCTCTCGGCCGGTGTGTCCCACGTAGGGCCTCTCGGCCGGTGTGTCCCACGTAGGGCCTCTCGGCCGGTGTGTCCCACGTAGGGCCTCTCGGCCGGTGTGTCCCACGTAGGGCCTCTCGGCCGGTGTGTCCCACGTAGGGCCTCTCGGCCGGTGTGTCCCACGTAGGGCCTCTCGGCCGGTGTGTCCCACGTAGGGCCTCTCGGCCGGTGTGTCCCACGTAGGGCCTCTCGGCCGGTGTGTCCCACGTAGGGCCTCTCGGCCGGTGTGTCCCACGTAGGGCCTCTCGGCCGGTGTGTCCCACGTAGGGCCTCTCGGCCGGTGTGTCCCACGTAGGGCCTCTCGGCCGGTGTGTCCCACGTAGGGCCTCTCGGCCGGTGTGTCCCACGTAGGGCCTCTCGGCCGGTGTGTCCCACGTAGGGCCTCTCGGCCGGTGTGTCCCACGTAGGGCCTCTCGGCCGGTGTGTCCCACGTAGGGCCTCTCGGCCGGTGTGTCCCACGTAGGGCCTCTCGGCCGGTGTGTCCCACGTAGGGCCTCTCGGCCGGTGTGTCCCACGTAGGGCCTCTCGGCCGGTGTGTCCCACGTAGGGCCTCTCGGCCGGTGTGTCCCACGTAGGGCCTCTCGGCCGGTGTGTCCCACGTAGGGCCTCTCGGCCGGTGTGTCCCACGTAGGGCCTCTCGGCCGGTGTGTCCCACGTAGGGCCTCTCGGCCGGTGTGTCCCACGTAGGGCCTCTCGGCCGGTGTGTCCCACGTAGGGCCTCTCGGCCGGTGTGTCCCACGTAGGGCCTCTCGGCCGGTGTGTCCCACGTAGGGCCTCTCGGCCGGTGTGTCCCACGTAGGGCCTCTCGGCCGGTGTGTCCCACGTAGGGCCTCTCGGCCGGTGTGTCCCACGTAGGGCCTCTCGGCCGGTGTGTCCCACGTAGGGCCTCTCGGCCGGTGTGTCCCACGTAGGGCCTCTCGGCCGGTGTGTCCCACGTAGGGCCTCTCGGCCGGTGTGTCCCACGTAGGGCCTCTCGGCCGGTGTGTCCCACGTAGGGCCTCTCGGCCGGTGTGTCCCACGTAGGGCCTCTCGGCCGGTGTGTCCCACGTAGGGCCTCTCGGCCGGTGTGTCCCACGTAGGGCCTCTCGGCCGGTGTGTCCCACGTAGGGCCTCTCGGCCGGTGTGTCCCACGTAGGGCCTCTCGGCCGGTGTGTCCCACGTAGGGCCTCTCGGCCGGTGTGTCCCACGTAGGGCCTCTCGGCCGGTCTGTCCCACGTAGGGCCTCTCGGCCGGTGTGTCCCACGTAGGGCCTCTCGGCCGGTCTGTCCCACGTAGGGCCTCTCGGCCGGTCTGTCCCACGTAGGGCCTCTCGGCCGGTCTGTCCCACGTAGGGCCTCTCGGCCGGTCTGTCCCACGTAGGGCCTCTCGGCCGGTCTGTCCCACGTAGGGCCTCTCGGCCGGTCTGTCCCACGTAGGGCCTCTCGGCCGGTCTGTCCCACGTAGGGCCTCTCGGCCGGTCTGTCCCACGTAGGGCCTCTCGGCCGGTCTGTCCCACGTAGGGCCTCTCGGCCGGTCTGTCCCACGTAGGGCCTCTCGGCCGGTCTGTCCCACGTAGGGCCTCTCGGCCGGTCTGTCCCACGTAGGGCCTCTCGGCCGGTCTGTCCCACGTAGGGCCTCTCGGCCGGTCTGTCCCACGTAGGGCCTCTCGGCCGGTCTGTCCCACGTAGGGCCTCTCGGCCGGTCTGTCCCACGTAGGGCCTCTCGGCCGGTCTGTCCCACGTAGGGCCTCTCGGCCGGTCTGTCCCACGTAGGGCCTCTCGGCCGGTCTGTCCCACGTAGGGCCTCTCGGCCGGTCTGTCCCACGTAGGGCCTCTCGGCCGGTCTGTCCCACGTAGGGCCTCTCGGCCGGTCTGTCCCACGTAGGGCCTCTCGGCCGGTGTGTCCCACGTAGGGCCTCTCGGCCGGTGTGTCCCACGTAGGGCCTCTCGGCCGGTGTGTCCCACGTAGGGCCTCTCGGCCGGTGTGTCCCACGTAGGGCCTCTCGGCCGGTGTGTCCCACGTAGGGCCTCTCGGCCGGTGTGTCCCACGTAGGGCCTCTCGGCCGGTCTGTCCCACGTAGGGCCTCTCGGCCGGTCTGTCCCACGTAGGGCCTCTCGGCCGGTCTGTCCCACGTAGGGCCTCTCGGCCGGTCTGTCCCACGTAGGGCCTCTCGGCCGGTCTGTCCCACGTAGGGCCTCTCGGCCGGTCTGTCCCACGTAGGGCCTCTCGGCCGGTCTGTCCCACGTAGGGCCTCTCGGCCGGTCTGTCCCACGTAGGGCCTCTCGGCCGGTCTGTCCCACGTAGGGCCTCTCGGCCGGTCTGTCCCACGTAGGGCCTCTCGGCCGGTCTGTCCCACGTAGGGCCTCTCGGCCGGTCTGTCCCACGTAGGGCCTCTCGGCCGGTCTGTCCCACGTAGGGCCTCTCTTTATGGAAAGATAAGTGGGTATTTTAGTTGTTTTTTTAAACAAATGAACGGCTTGTTCTGTATAGAGCAGGTGAGTGTACCATTTTCTTCAGATAGTGAGGTAATGGCATGCTTCTCTGATTCCTCTTGGTTAACATCAACATTGTATGAAGTAAGTTTACGTCATGGCAGCATGCTACTTAATGCACCAGGACATAAACTTATATCATGCGTTGCAACACCTGAGAACATTTAACATTAATCTTTGCTTTTAACCCCCTATAAGCCACTATCTATTTAGATCACGGTATGAATAGGGTTTACAGAGGGTGGGCGCTCTATTCGTGACATTATTGGCCCCCCGCAATGTAATTGCAGCCGGGTGATGAGTTGCTATGGCAACAGCATGCCAGATACTGGTGTCCCGTCTTGCCATTGCCTATGATCGCTATTACAATCAATAAGGCATTGCGTTACGGAAGTCCTACAATGCCTTTTAATAGCGATTATTCGCATTATGATTCAAATCCCCTACAGGAAAATGAAGGGGGAAAAAAATGAAACGTTTAACCCCTTGAGTGGCACGCCCGGAAATTTTCCGGGACGAGCTCCACTGCTCATAGTGACAGCCCGGAAATCTTCCGGGCTATGTATCACTATGGAAGCTGCAGAGCACAATGCCACAAGCTGTGACACTGTGCTCTGCCTGCACAGACCCACAAAGAAGAAAGCAAGGGCTTTGAAAAACCAGCAGAAGATATTGCCGGCATATCGGCAATGTCCTGCTTTGTTTACAGGTTGCCATAGAGACCATCGGCTTGTCAGAAGCAAGCCGATGGTCTCTGTGACAGGGAGAGCTTGGTGCTTGGCTATCAGAGGACAGCTAGGTACCAGCTCTTAAAGCAGAGATCAGAGAAAACCTCCGATCTCTGCTGTGTTAACCCTTTACATGCTGCAGTCTATGTGACTGCAGCATGTAAAGGGCTGTCACTACAGCATGTAAAGGGCTGTCACCATCAGACCCCCGGAATGTGATCAGGGGGTCCTGATGGGTCCCTGTGGAAGTCCCCTAAAGGGACAAAAAAAAAAAAGTAAAAAAATTATTCAATGACATCATTGAATGGGTGTGATTGCTAACACACGTGCGCCTTCAGCCAATCACAGCCATTCAATGATGTCATTGAATAGTGTGATTGGCTCAAGCCACGTGTGTTTTAGCCAATCACAGCCATTCAATGCTGTCATTGAATGGCTGTAACTGGCTGACGGCGTGTGTATTAGCTTTCTGGAAGCGGGGATTTCAAGCCCCGCATTCAGAAAGCAATGCTGCGCCGGGGACGAGGAGCGAGCGACATCCTGCCGGAGCGCGACAGAACGCCGGGGGAGGTGAGTAATGATTTTTTTTTTTACCCTTTTTTTTTTTGTATTACCGGCGCATAAGACGACCCCCGACTTCAGAGCAGATTTTTCGGGGTTCAAAAGTCGTCTTATACGCCGGTATATACGGTATTTTCTTTTTGCCTCCCAAAAACGCAATAGAAGTGATTAAAAAAGCAGTACCCCAAAATGGTAACCAATATTAACTACATCTTGTCACGCTAACAGCAAGCCCTCACAGAGCTCCAAACATGACAGAAAAAACGTTATGGGACTTTGCAGCGATGTAGAAATGAAATATTGCGGAAAAGTGGAAAAGCTAAAAAAATAAGAATTTGTTATCGTCATAATTGAACTGACTCTCATAAAAAATGTATTATGCCGCATGATTAATGCTGTAAAAGAAACAATGGCAGAATTGACGTGTTTTCTCTCTTTGCTCTCCAAAAAGTTAAGATTTACAAAATATGGTATTTTTTCACTAAACATGGTACTAATAAAAACTACATTTCGCCTTGCAAGTAAAAGAAGCCCTCAAGTCATCAGAGAAATTAAAAAAAATATGAGTTTTGACAAGTGGGCATCCATATGCCCAAAATACGTCATGTCCTTAAGGGGTTAAAGAGAGTGGGGATTGGGTGAATGAGATCCCCCCCTCTCTTGTCACATCTTCTTTCCTCTCCTGTCGGCTGCAGTAGTGGAACCATGTTGGCACATGCGCACTGTGCAAATTCAGAAATGAAAGCTGAAAATTAATGAACGTTGCTTTTTTTTGGGATAGAAAAATAGCACCCAGTTTTTGTCAACTGTTCATGAATTTATGGACGGTTGGCAGCCCTGAATTTGGGTGACTTGACAGGTTTGTTGTAACCGGGCACATTATTCTGCATACCATATGGAATGGACAAGTACATAAAGCGCTTCTTATACATACAGCGCCATAAACTTTAGACAGGAAAGAAATGTTCATTTTGGCAGCTTACCTTATTTGTGGCTGTTTTCTACTTCGGACTTCTTCCATTCAAATACTGTGTAGGTATGTACAATATATGAACAACCTGCAACACTTACATGACGTAATGTCTGTAGTGCTGTGATCCTTTCTACTGTGTCACAGCAATTATATTTATTTATTGTCTAGATATATGTGAGAGGTTTTTAACTTTTCAATATATTTTATTTTAAAAATGTTATTAAACACTTTTTAGTCCCATTAGGGGACTGGAACATGCGATTGCTGACAGAAAACACTGCAATACTTATATATATTACACCTTTTCACTGTTGAGACTTAAAAGGCCTTAATATACACTAGTCCCAGTAGCATTAACTAGGCCTTGGGTTACCATAGTAACCCATAGCCACCCTACAGTTGTGTTGCTGGGGAGGGATGGAGGGATTCCCTCTAACGGCTTAGATGCCACGTTCATCATTGAGTGTGAAATAAGTTAAGCAGCTGGCATCTGATCCCTGAAGGTGGATGTCTGCTATGTAACACATTGGGCACCCTCCGTGCTTGGAGCGGGCTTGGCTCCCAAACATGTACAACCTTTATTATGAAGGGGTTAATGAAATAACCAGCATTTTAGTTGTGTAATTTCCAGAGATGTAATTTCTACCAATATCTATAATAAAGCCCCAATGACCCGTATGTCATCACTACAAGCGCTTCAGTCATTGAGGAATAACGATCACTACTTACACCTACATATTAGTCTATTGTGGACTGACTGCTCCTTATAGAACCGTTTCCTTAGATAAACATGAAATAGATAAGGGTCCTCAATGAATACCATATAGGCCAAATAACTCAGTAGGAAATCGTTACTTGTGTATCGGCCCATTTGAGGAAAATACAGCAATGTCATATTTCTATATTAAAGGGTTTTCTGGTTCGGTGACGGTTTTCATGTTTCCTCTTTCTGTTCTCTGGATAGGTGATACCTGATAGATCGGTGAGGGTCCGACTGCCGGCATCCCCACCAATCACCACAATGGTAGTGCTGAAGTTGGCAGAATTAATTGAGCGTTGGCTGTACATACACACTGCTGCTCCATTTATTGCAGTAGGACTGCTAAAGGTGGCCATTTGAACGTCTTTAAAGCCATTATTCTGATGATCAATGGGAGGGGGTTCCCAGCAGTAGGACCCCCACTGATCGATCGATTTTCAAAAAATGTCACCGAATTGGAAAACCCTTTTAACTTTATTATTTCAAGTCTCAATGGCTATTCAGTGTGTGTGTATACATATATTATTGTTCTGTATATAATAGTCACACCAATATACTACAAGTAGAATTAGGCCGCCTGCACACGGCCGTGAAGGGCTTCGCCGCGGAATATTCCACGGCGAAGCCCGTCATGGCGCCCCCCAGAGACCCCATACTTATCAGCGAATCTGGTGTTCTGGGTCCCGCATGACGCTTCGGCGTGACGAGCACGCATCGTCATGTGACACGCCGGCCACGTCACAAGACACGCCCACAGCGTCGCATGACGCGGCCGGCCATGTCATATGACGCGCGGCGGCGATGGGCGGAGAGGCGATTTCACGCTATCTTCCGCTGTGCTACAGCGGAAGATAGTGTGAGCGGAAGGCTTCCATTGACTGCAATGGAAGCCGGCCGCGTGTACACCTGCGGCAAATAGAGCATGCCGCGGGTGAGGACGGGAGATTTCACGGTGCGGAATTCCGCACCATGAGCATTGAGCTATTAGGTTCAATAGAACCTAATAGCTGCGGGCAACGCGGTGGATTTTTGCCGCATATTATGTGGCGGAAATCTGTCCGTGGGAAGGAGGCCTAATCGTCCAAATCCTCCTGGAGCATTAGGGTATATCACATGGGACAAGAATGATTTTCGGTGTGGACTTTGCGCAAGGTGAATCAGCAGCATTTACAATATAAGCCATGGGGATGAGAGTTTAGCAAATCTCCCCCGCAGAGTGCAGACGATCTCCCCGAGGGATACGCTGTGGACTTTATATCCGCAGCAGGTTAACTATGTGCTGCAGATTTCACCTTTTTGAATCCAAAGTGTGAAATCTGCGGCAAGTCCACCCAAAATGCAAGACAAAATCTATAACATTAAACTGTGAATTAAATGACTGCTAATCTTTGTGTGACTTGGTTGCTTACGGCTCCAGGTGACCCCCTCGCTGGCGCTCCTTGAGGCTGACGCTGCGGCCGGCACTGGCTTCCCCGCGGACAGCTGCAGATCACTGGTCCTATCAGGTAATAATCCAGTCCTTAATGTCTGTTCCTTCTGTCCTCCAATCCAACGTATTGGGCCCCTAGTTGGGTCTCCGCTGCGCTCTTTGTCTGCCTGGTCTTTGCTACAGGATAGATCTCCTTGGACTATGACTTTCTGTTGCCTCTTCTTTCTTCTTCATCTGCCACTGTCACCATTTCTCCTCTTCTGGCTTCTCCAGCTGTTCCTGGCAAAATCCAATCCAGTAGGGTTAGCTTCTTGTCAGCAGCAGCAACAGTTCTCATCTGGCTTCAAGATGGCGTCTGACTGACCAACTGCCACTTTTTCTTCTGGAAGCTCCGCCCACTTCAAGCTCCGCCCACTTCACTGCACTACACAGAGGATAACTGTTATGTCTTGTCTCACAAGAGCTAAATTAAAGGGCCCATGTCGCTCCATTACAATATATATATATATATATGAATGTAAATGATGATAGTGCAAGGACTGATTATCACTGGTTAAGCTTGTACAATGCATGTATGTTATAAAACAGTATGTTTTATTTCTGGGTTTTCAGTGTTTTTTTCCTTGCATCTCATAAGTTAAAAACTCCCCACAGTGAGATCTCAGCTTTAGGGCTCATTCATACGGGCGCATGCTATTTTGGTCTGTGTGTAATTTGTGCTTTTTTTCACTTGTGCAAAAAAAAGGCCCAACTGATGTCCGCTCTTCTTCACACGGTCTTCTGGCATAAATGCAGTGAATATGCATTTGACAGCCGTAGGATAGTTTTTTTTATGCATCTATAGATTTGAATGTGCAATTTTGGTGTGTAAATATGGAATAAAATAAGACATGCTGAAAAACACCGCACACATGAATACACCAATGCAAATCAATGGTGTTGTAGGTTGTCCGTATTATGTCCATTAAATATATGAGGTTTCAAGCTGGGTTTACACATTCTGGTTAAAAAAACGTAACCGCTACGCAGTTGTTTGGGGTTTTCAATTGATAGTTAATGACTGTGTGATTTAGTAAATAAATTACTGTAATATCGGGAAGAGGTGGGGCGTTAACCACCGACATGGAGAAACATCTCTGAGAGGAGTTCCCAAATTCAATATCCTGGCCTTCTGTTGGCATCCGCTGCCTCTTATCATCCAGTACTTACTGTTGCTGCCCTGGATCAGCCTCGCCCTCGATCTGTGGTGGAGCTTCAAGGACCAGCTGCCCATATCTCGCACTGCGGTCCAATACGGCTTAGCCACATGTCAGCTAAATGACTGTGTATATGTGTATATACATATATATATTATCTATCTATATATAGATGCATATATAGCGATATAGTTAGTTATCTGTGGCAAAAAAAAAAAAATGCATACCGTACGTTTAACTTCTTAGGCCAAGTCGATGATTATTATCATCCAAGCAGTTATTTTCCTGTTACTATAGCAATTATACTCTTGTATATAGGAGACAGTATTCTAGTAGTTATATTATTGTATATAGGAGACAGTATTCTAGTAGTTATATTATTGTATATAGGAGACAATATTCTTGTAGTTATATTCTTTTACATAGGAGACAGCATTATAGTAGTTATATTCCTGTACATAGATGGCAGTGTTCTAGTAATTATATCTTTGTACATAGTAGACCATATTCTAGTAGCTGCATTCTTCTACATAGGGGACAATATTCTAGTAGTTATATTCTTGTACATAGAGAACAGTATCCTAGTAGTTATATACTTGTACATAGGAGACAGTATTATAGTAGTTATATTCTTGTACATAGGAGACAGTATCCTAGTAGTTATAGTCTTGTGCATAAGAGACAGTATACTAGTAAATATATTCCTGCTAATAGGTGAAAGTATAGTAGTAGTTATATTCTTGTACATAGCGGGCAGTATTATATTAGTTATATTCTTGTATGTAACAGACAGTATTCTAGTAGTTATATTCTTGTACTTAGGAGACAGTATTCTAGTAATTATATTCTTGTACATAGGGGACAGTATTCTAGTAGTTATATTCTTGTACACAGGGGGGGAACAGTATTCTAGTAGTAATATTCTTGTACATAGGAGACATTAGTAAAGTAGTTATATTTTTGTACATAAGGGGCAGTTCTATAGTAGTTATATTCTTCTACGTAGTTATATTTTAGTAGTTATATTCTTGTACATAGGGGGCAGTATTATATTAGTTATATTCTTGTATGTAACAGACAGTATTCTAGTAGTTATATTACTTTATATAGGGGGCAGTATTCTAGTAATAAAATCTTTGTACATAGTAGTCCGTATTCTAGTACTTATATTCTTGTACATGAGACAGTATTATAGTAGTTGCATTCTTGTACATACGGGGCAGTACTGTAACAGTTATATTCTTGTACATAGGGGACAGTATTATAGTAGTTATATTCCTGTACTTAGTGGGCAGTACTATAGTAGTTAGATTCTTGGGTACTGGTGTATCTTGTCTCCACCACGAAAATGGGTGTAGACCAGGGATTGTGCTGTGGAAGGTATAGGGAACACCTACAGCTGCTGATTGGCTTGGCTCCTGTCTCTGCTGTGCTATGCCTCCTTTTCAGCTTCAAGCGGCTTCACAACTGGGCTCCTTGCAATGCCCCCAGCTGTGACATCATGGGATGGCTTCGCCTGTGTTCAGTGGGAGCAGCATCAGCACCGTAGAGGGGAAGGGGTATGGAGTGGCGTAATAAATACCTTATTTGACAGCAGCACTCCACAATGCCCCTGAAATAAAGGGGGTGCGAGATAACTGACCACTGTATGCAGGCAGTCAGCTGTGAGGTAACCACTGCTTGGTATCTGTCAGCTGTGAGATAACTGGCCACTGTATGCAGGCAGTCAGCTGTGAGGTAACCACTGTATGCAGACTGTCGGCTGTGGGGTAACTGGAGGATGAGGCTGTGATGACCGGAGGAACAGAGATGGTTATTAATGGTTACCGGGACGCTGGTGTTTCCTCAGTGTAACTAGTTAGGTGGTTGTTAGACATCCTTGGGGCGCCTCACTACCTCGGTGTAACTAGTGAGGTGGTTGTTAGACATCCTTGGGGCCCCTCACTACCTCGGTGTAACTAGTGAGGTGGTTGTTAGACATCCTTGGGGCGCCTCACTACCTCGGTGTAACTAGTTAGGTGGTGGTTAGACATCCTTGGGGCCCCTCACTACCTCGGTGTAACTAGTGAGGTGGTTGTTAGACATCCTTGGGGCGCCTCACTACCTCGGTGTAACTAGTTAGGTGGTTTATAGACATCCTTGGGGCGCCTCACTACCTCGGTGTAACTAGTTAGGTGGTTGTTAGACATCCTTGGGGCGCCTCACTACCTCGGTGTGACTAGTTAGGTGGCTGTTAGACATCCTTGGGGCGCCTCACTACCTGGATGTGTGTTTACATTTATGGGATCGAGGTAATGGAGAGCTGTGGGTACTGCCATGAGGGCTCATATTGTGCCGCTCTCATCCATTTATGGTTGTTTTAGTCAGAAATCAGTACAAATTCCTTGCATCCAGGAAATACAGTTTCCTGCAATAGGGCAAGACTCCAGTGAGCCTCTCATATTGGAAGTAGGCCCGGCTCAATAAAGAAGGATCCCGGTACGGCTTATATGTGCATGAGTTAAAGGGACCCGGCTGTGAAGGGGTTAATAAGTTAATTTCAGCTGTTTATGATCCTGAGGTAGTTAAATTGCTAATCACATAGATGAGGGCAGAGTTGCCGGTCATTTTGATACCCCCCTTTTTTCAATTTGAGGTTGTCCCCTTTAAGGGTGATACCACAGAAGGAGTCTATCTCCTCTCAGTGATTTATCATCTATCTTACCCCAAGCAGTCTTCTCTGAATGCTGAGGCGCTCCTGAGCTGCTGGCATTAAGATATGCATCATGTGACTACATTGGCTTTGATATGGCACTTCGGTCATGTGATGCAGTATTCGGATAACTTCTTATTGGTTGGGGTTTTAATCCTTTGGTTTCCGGTTTGGCGTTACCGATGGGATCTAAGGCATCCTACTATTATTTAGGACTATCCTTATTTTTAGAGTAGGTGGGAGGAAGGAATCTCCGGATGTTGGTGTAATACACTACTTAGATGATTGTTGTTTATGGGGCATCAGGGTAATGAGGGGTGCACAAGTTTTAGAGGGCATGTGGTCAGGATGGAGGATTTTGGGGGTGCTGCTGGCGAACGGAAAAAATCCCATGGCCATGTACTCGGTTGGAATTTTTAGGTATTCAATTGATAGCATTGTGATGGTTGTTCTAATTGCCAATGTCAGGGGTGTATAGTTTATGGGTTTAATTAGTCAGACATTACGTATGAAGGACGATTACATGGAGGGAGTTGCAGCCATTAGCAGGTCGGTTCTGTTTGGCTTCACAGGTGATTATTATTGGTCCAGGTATTCCCGCAAGTTATGTGTGGTGATGTGCGACTGGAAGGCCCATACATCGCATGCGCAGATATCAAGGGAGCTAAAGCAGGATCTAGTGGTATGGTTGGTATCTGTGACTTTAATGGTCAGTCAGCTTGGTGATGGGAGTTTGTGGAAGCGGAGGAGTTATCATTAGTGGATAATGGTTATGGAGTGATTGTTGGTAAGAGCCGGTCGGCAGGAGTTAGTTCGTATACTAATCAGATTATGTCTAACATATAACCTCTTATTGAGGGTTAGAGATGGTCAGTGTGAGATTAATGCGGCTGCTATTTCATAGTCTTGTTTGCTGATGCAGCAATTCAGGGAAGAAGAGTCCAACATTTAGGATGCAGCTCATATAGCTCAGTTTGGAAGGTATTGTTGGGTATGGCTTTCTTTCAAAGATGGTATAATGTGGTACCTATTAATTCTGTTTTTCAGGTAGAGCGATTGATCAGGGGCTGTAGGGCAGTAGCGTATGCCGCTGATCAGGGGCTGCAAGGCAGTAGTGTACGCCACTGATCAGGGGCTGTAAGGCAGTAGTGTACGCCGCTGATCAGGGGCTGTAAGGCAGTAGTGTACGCGCTGATCAGGGGCTGTAAGGCAGAAGTGTACGCCCCTGATCAGCGGCTGTAAGGCAGTAGTGTACGCCGCTGATCAGGGGCTGTAAGGCAGGGCAGTAGTGTACGCCGCTGATCAGGGGCTGTAAGGCAGTAGTGTACGCCGCTCATCAGGGGCTGTAAGGCAGTAGTGTACGCCGCTCATCAGGGGCTGTAAGGCAGTAGTGTACGCCGCTGATCAGGGGTTGTAAGGCAGTAGTGTACGCCGCTGATCAGGGGCTGTAAGGCAGTAGTGTACGCCGCTGATCAGGGGTTGTAAGGCAGTAGTGTACGCCGCTGATCAGGGGCTGTAAGGCAGTAGTGTACGCCGCTGATCAGGGGCTGTAAGGCAGGGCAGTAGTGTACGCCGCTGATCAGGGGCTGTAAGGCAATAGTGTACGCCGCTGATCAGGGGCTGTAAGGCAGGGCAGTAGTGTACGCCGCTGATCAGGGGCTGTAAGGCAGTAGTGTATGCCGCTCATCAGGGGCTGTAAGGCAGTAGTGTACGCCGCTGATCAGGGGTTGTAAGGCAGTAGTGTACGCCGCTGATCAGGGGCTGTAAGGCAGTAGTGTACGCCGCTCATCAGGGGCTGTAAGGCAGTAGTGTACGCCGCTGATCAGGGGTTGTAAGGCAGTAGTGTACGCCGCTGATCAGGGGTTGTAAGGCAGTAGTGTACGCCGCTGATCAGGGGCTGTAAGGCAGTAGTGTACGCCGCTGATCAGGGGCTGTAAGGCAGTAGTGTACGCCGCTGATCAGGGGCTGTAAGGCAGTAGTGTATGCCGCTGATCAACGCTCTGCTATCACATTTAGCTTACTAGGGAAGTTGGTAAAAGTTGCAGTTAATAAAAATAAAAAAAAAACTCAATGTAAATAGTGTCCACGCAGCTATACATGGCAAAAGTAAGATCTTATGGAGCAATTAGTAGAAGACCCTGTATTGTTTTCGGGAAGACGGGGATGATGGAGAATCATTATCTTTTAATCTTTAGCTTTTAATGTATAATGGTGCTTAAAAACTGTTTACAGGTGCGGTTTTATTGAAGAAAAAGGTAGACAGATGGGGTTCATCTCGGTGTAAGTTGTACATGTGCCTGAATAATATGGTGTACTAATTCTTCTTTCATTCTAGGAATTAAGAAAAGTATTGTGTGGATTGTTGGACACTCCTTTGTGTACTGGGCTTGGAGAAGGGCGGCGGATCACTGCTATTCCGAAAATTTGGGATTGTACAGATCACCGTTTGCGGTAATAGATGTATGAGGTGGAGTGGATTAATGGCTGAACTGATCTATAAAGAGTCACATGGGCTTAGAAAGTCACGTGGGCCCTGTCCAGATGTTTTAATTTTGAACTTAGGGGGTTAATGACATAGAAGAGAACACATTGATGTGGCGTGGGACATTGAAAGGGAGATGTGGAGCATTGAAACTAGGTTCCGGATACAGTGATAGTTTTTTTTTTTCCAGATTTTGTACCTCGATTATTATGGTCATTGCCGAGGTCTGTATATAGCGAGAGAATTTGGAGAAGGGTAACCCGATGGTAGAGAGCTCATGCCAGGAGTGGATTTTTTTTCTTTTATATATACTGATTTGGAAGGTTTTGGTCTAGGCTTCCATAGGAATGATCTAGTATACTTGTCAGAGATTGAGTTGGATATTTTTAACATGGATTTGTGTAGATGACTGAGGAGGCTGCGGGTGTTGAGGGGGCCATGTCATTAGTGGATGCCATGGCCTGGTGGGGGATTGTCGCCCGCATTAGGCGGGTGGGCAGGTAAACTTGGGGAGAGTTTGGTGGTGGTAAACTCGTGTCTGTAAGACAGAGTTTACATGAACTGTTATGGTTATTGATTCGTTAAAGGGGTTGTCCCGAGGCAGCAAGTGGGTCTATACACTTCTGTATGGCCATATTAATGCACTTTGTAATGTACATTGTGCATTAATTATGAGCCATACAGAAGTTATAAAAAGTTTTTTACTTACCTGCTCCGTTGCTGGCGTCCTCGTCTCCATGGTGCCGACTAATTTTTGGCCTCCGATGGCCAAATTAGCCGCGCTTGCGCAGTCCGGGTCTTCAGCAGTCTTCTATGGAGCCGCTCGTGCCAGAGAGCGGCTCCGTGTAGCTCCGCCCCGTCACGTGCCGATTCCAGCCAATCAGGAGGCTGGAATCGGCAGTGGACCGCACAGAAGAGCTGCGGTCCACGAAGACAGAGGATCCCGGCGGCCATCTTCAGCGGTAAGTATTGAAGTCACCGGAGCGCGGGGATTAAGGTAAGCGCTCCGGTAAACTTTCTTTACTTCCCTGCATCGGGGTTGTCTCGCGCCGAACGGGGGGGGGTTGAAAAAAAAAAAAACCCGTTTCGGCGCGGGACAACCCCTTTAATAAACTTGGGTCTGTAAAACAGAGTTTACAGCAAGTAACTCTCCCTCCCCCCCCCCCCCCCCCCCCCCCTGCTCCCCGCTGCGACTCACCTGTCAGCTGCGGCAGCTCCCGAATCTTCAGGGACGAGCAGGGAGATACTCGGCTAAAGCACATTACTCGAGCGAGTAGTGCTTTAGCGAGTATACTCGCTCATCCCTAGTTAGCATACATCACACAAAATATTAGATGCCACAGTGGGAAAGTGCAAGGACTGTGTGTATGGCGTAATAACCAGATCACAGTAACCAGTAAACAATATGAAGTAATATGAAGAAAGTTAAGGCTGGGTTCACACAGGGCGGATTTGTTGCAGTTTTGATGAGCTTTTACCGTAGCAGTTTTGCCGCAGAAGAACTGCTTCTGCGTCAAAACCGCTTCAAAGGTTAATTTTGGCTCACGGATTTTCTCGCGGAAAAATCCGCAAGCGTTTTTTTCTGCAGCGTTTTTGCTTTTTGCCGCGGATTTTGCTGCGTCCATAGAGGTCAATGGACAAAAAAGCGCTGCGGAAAAGACAGAAGAATGGACGTGCTGCATCTTTGAAAACCACACCGCAGTTGCATTTCCGCACTGCGGCTGTGCGGAAAAAATCCATCCTGTGAGAACAGCTTTTTGCCAAAACTCATTTGTGCTGCATTGCACTACAAACGCAGCGGTTTTGCCGCAGTGTGGATATGCAACGGCAATCCGCGGTAAAACCACAGCAAATCTGCCCTATGTGAACCCAGCCTAATACTTAAAGGGGATCCCCTTACTGCTGGACTTCCTAGCTTAAAAGTGGATCTTTCATGACTTCTATGCTTACCCTATCTCAGGTCAGTATAGGAAAGAGTGGGAGATCCTGAACTCGGGGAAATCTAGAGTTCTATGGTTTTGTTCAATTTTTTTTCTAAGCCATTGCTTAAATGCTGGCAGGACTTGTATAGAGAGCCTGTGAGTGCTGCTTTCCCTGCCCACACACAGTGATTGATTGCTCTTCTTGTATAAGGCCCCATTTACAGGCAACGATTATCACTAAATATTTGATCAAACAATGTCTTTTGAGGGATAACTGTTGTGTGTAAATGCTACCATTGTTTGCTTTTCTGCCGAACAATGATTTTTAGTTGAGCTTAAAATCCATCGTTCGCCGGATAGCTGATAGCAGGGACTGCACGCTGTGATTCTCCCTGGGACCACTGTTAACATTGTGTTCAGCTGCAGTGCTGCAGGAAAACATAGGGGCTGTATGCAGAGAACAGACCACCTGTTGTTCTCTATATACAGCTCAGGGAGGCTCATTTACTTGCAAACGAAGGTAATAAGTGCCCATTAGCAGCTTATGTAAAATGATCGCTTAAAACTGTCAATCATCCTATCTTTTGAATGAATTTTGAGCGATCATATTTGCGTGTAAATGGGTCTTAAGTCTGTATATAGCCATTTCTGTCAGTCACCCTGCATGGGCAGTTGAAGTAGAACTCTCAACCTCTCATTGAGTCTTGACAGTATCTCAAAATTGTTTTACATAAAAATACTGAATCCGATCATAAACTGTAAATCTCTATAAGCTCAGCCTTTCCCCCTCTGTCTTATTCTGCCCTAATATTTAAAGCCCTTCCCTGAAAAACATTTCAGGGGTGATGGCAGCAGGATCCTCCACCACAGCTGTCATGTGTGACAGCTGCGGTAGGGAATCCTTTATTCTCCGCAGGGATTCAGAATTCCCCTGCTGCATCTGTCACAGCAGCAGATGTGTTCTGCATCTGCGTGGGACAAGGCAGCGGCAGAGAGGTAAATTTTTTTTTTTTTTACACTAATATTTTTGTTTTTCAGGGAAGGGCTTATATGTAAAGCCCTTCCCTGAAAAACATTTCAGGGGTGCCGGTAGACTATTGTTTTCAATGGAGCCGCCGGCAGCAACCGCGGCTCCATTGAAATCAAGTCAGGCAGCTACTGAGCATCGATCACCCTGAAAAATGCTCGGGTCTCTCATTGACTTCAATGGTGTTCGTTACTCGAAACGAGCTCTTGAGCGTTACAAAAAGCTCGGTTTGAGTAACGAGCACCCGAGCATTTTGGTGCTCGCTCATCTCTAATCGTATCCATGAGGGGAGATGAAATTGCATAACTAAAGTCCCCTGGTTTGTCCCACAATAGGATCTTTATCTGCGGACCTTACCCCGGCTTCGGAACATGCGCCCATCAGCAAAATAGCAGACACATGTGCAAAAGTCGAGGATTGCCCAGAAAATGAAAAAGCTTCCTGTTCCTGGCTACCGAAGGTAGCTGAGAGCTTGGAGATGTCACGGGGGGGGGGGGGGGGGGGGCTGCAGTAAATGGTCCCTGGTCAATGGATAATGGCGATCACATAAAAATATTTTAAAAAGTTGAAGTTTCATCTTCCCTCACCAATGCGATCGGTGAGAGAAAATGAAACTTTTTACCGGAGGCCCGCATATTTGAACCCCAACGTAATCCTTCTCCATGGACCTTCCTGGCTTCTGCGCATGCGACCGCCAGCAAAATGCCAGACACATTCGCTAGAGCCAGGGAGCCCAGGAAATTTAAAATCTCCTTGCTCCCGGCAATCAAAGGTCATCGAGAGCCTGGAGCAGTGACCAGGGGCCTCGTTGAGCGGTCCCCGGTCACCTGATAAAAAAGGAAGCGATCTACCTCAGGCCAGTCTTATACGACTGGATAGAAATTTCCGACTCCACATGCGTCTGATTTGCGGTAATACGCGGATGAATCAAATCAATGGATTACGCAATTCTCCACAGACTAGAGGGTCGGAATTACGTAATCCACTCGCAGAAAACAGAACGCTGCATGTTCTATTTTATCACGGATATCCGTGACATAGAGTCCATTGTGCTCCATGGTCACGTATAAACCCACAACTCATACGCAGTTATATTATGTACGGGCTGCGGGTACCCGTGTCATTCCTAAGCGACAGCGCAGGAAATACAAACAAAAAATGGTGTATTACACATGGCTGCCTGTGTAAGTATGCAGTTATGCGCAGTACATTACACGGCCATATGTAGCGCCACAGCCAGGCACACAGCTGGGATCCGCTGCGGGCCTTCACAAGCGGATTCTACATACAGCCGTGTGAGCCTGGCGTTATTCAGACCGCTACCAGTAATACGTAATTTACAAGAAGCCCTGGCAACTCTCACCTTCCTGCAGTTCCAGGAGCAGCTTGTTCAGCGCCTTCTGTGTGAGACCGCCGCACCTCACCAAGATTACAAAGCCTCACAGACCACCACTTTCTACACCCCATCCCTGCCGCTGAGGTCAAGAAATACCCCCCAAAAAAGCATGGGAGGAGGAGGGATACCTCATGTTTAAATGCCCCATGTGCCCATCCCCAGCAGCCTCTGTAATTACCCTTGTCTTCGGACACGCCACACAGTTTACATTATTACTTTTGTCTAAGATTTTACAATGGCGCCATCTGCTGGCTAGAGCCAGTACTGCGATGTGTGACATGCTGGAGAGGCCCCCCGACAACAGAGCAGCCAGTAATATACAGTAAGAATACCCTGCCGGACATCTTCTGACATCGAAGCTGTACAGGCTTCAATCAGAATGTCTTCAGATGTCAGACAGTGGGTTGGAAAGCGTTAAGCATCTTTAATTCTACAGCTTCAAAATGTTCAATAAAAAATTAAATTTGAAAAAAAATCTGATCTTGATATTTTTTCACTGTTTGGGTTAGTGTGCTAAGCAGCCCTGGTGTTTCTCTACTCTACCTTGGATTTCAGGTAGGAGGATATATGGCACCAATTTTAGCCTTTGTGTTGTAGATGTCCAGTCTGTCATCTAGTGGTCCCGACACGATAAGGAAATCTATGCATAGACTCTGCATCTCCTGCTATCAACCTCTCCCGATTATTTGTGAGACTCATACTCCACCACAGGAGGATTTTTTTCAACCTCTGAGGCAAATCATTTATTTGGCCTAGTTTAAATCTAACTTTAAAGTTAAAAGATTCAAGCCTAAGCAATTCAATCTGCGGCCCAGAACTTGAGCCATAAAGTCCAGAGGGAGGTTCCCGACACTGCTGCGGTGCGGGCCAATAATCTTGCTGTATCCGCTTCGCAGATAAATTTTCCTGCCTAGCCTATCTCCTGCACAATGTCTAATTCTTCTGGCGAAGAGACAAAAGACTGCTGCAATGTAGTTGCTTGGCAGATTCGCTGGTGGCCCTATCGAACCAGGTAAAGACAAAAACAGGTTGTAGTGCCGAACCCTCTGCCCCAAAGGAAACTTTGGCTAGGGATTCAAAATTTTTGGCTCCTGCCTCCCTAAAGAACGAGGCATCAGCCATAGGCACTACTGGTAAAGACGAAATGATACAAGATATCTAAATGCTTTTGTTTGGTGAAGTGTTTGCTGGGAAGGTTTCATTCCCTAGCTAAAAGGTCCTCAAATTCTGTATGGGAAGGGAAGACCTTTGGGCGTCTGAAGGTAAAGGTTTTCTCAGATGAAGTAGGTGTCAGACCCTTCAGGTGAAGGTTCACTTTCACTGCAAGTATTAGGCTACCAACCAGAGAGGAGAGTTTAGAGACCTGTTCCTCATTCAAGTCCAAATCCAAGTGAGACTCAGATAGTTCGGCTTTAACGCGATGGCGATGTAGGGGTGCTTGAAGATTGCTTTGAACTAGTAGGCCTAACCTACTTCCAGGACCTACCACCGGAAAGGTACGCATGGGGAAATAGTCATTGTTTGTTACACACTGTGGCAGTAGACAGTGCGGTCCAGCCTGTGTATAATAGCATTGGACGTCAGAATTGATGGCAGCGTTTGAAGGGTTAACAAACCCCGATGAGCAGCACTGCTTCTCAAGGCTATTGTGGGCGGGTATCGGCTGTAAAAAATAGCTGACACCTGCATGGTATAGAGCGGGATCGACCCGTGATCACCCTCCATTACACACCTTGAACCTCCAGGATGTAACTATATGCCCTGCAGTGGTATGGGGTTAATGGTTATAGCGCACATTCTGATGCATGGAATGCATTAGTTACATCATCCTGCAATACTAAAGAGGAGCGGTTGTGTATAGAGTGTACTTCATTTGTGAATTTACAATGAAGGCCTATATACTGGACACAAATATGAATCCTTCCACACAAGAGAGAAGAACCCAACAACAAAGCAGGACTGATAGAAGAAATGAATGACAAGTCATGTAATGAGATATCAAATACATTGTCTCAGGTCTTTAGAATGTTATGTACAGAATATACAGACGGGGGGGGGGGGGGCACAGTTATTCAGGATGTGTGTATGGGGGCGCTGAAGAGTCAGTTCCACTCATTGCGATACTGTTCTTGTCACTGAGGGCTCTGGTCACGGTGCTGGCAAGGGAATGCAGAACTTTTCTGGACAACCTCATTCTACCGTCGGTCGGATCACGGCCAAATTATTTCACTGGTTAGATAAGGAACAGACCGTTATCATTTCACACTGTTACCTGCAAGGAAACAAAAACCGGGCAGGACATGATTTGTATTCGCTCTACTTATAGTAAATCTCCATGGTCAAACTATTGTATGTAATCACATGAAGAACCCTAAAAGAGAAGGTATATGTTTGCCTAAACTTGTGTGATCCCAGCGGGGTCTACATTCACTTTATGTAGATTTACTTCTCGAAGTTTGAGAATGGTCCAAGGCTGGACAGAAGCTTCACCTGAGGCTGAGATTCCTCACTGACAGATTAATAAACAGGGGTCATATTTGAGGGCGGCATTCATCTTCTTAGTCTACAGTCACATTTGCATTGGGGATTCCATTTTCCTTCTCTGTTTATGCAAGCTGAAAAAGGGAATCCTCTGGACAAATGGTTCAATGACCGAATGAACCCCATTGACTATAATATGGGTTCTGCTTGGCTCTTGCAGACATTTCATGTTGGATCTGCGCTGGAACTGAGCGGGATGATTAAACACAATGATAAGTGAACGAGCTCACAATGACTGTTAGTCCTGTTGAATCTCATTCTGTTATTGGCTTTTGTTTAAACCCAACAATTATCTTCACTTTCGCTCATTTGAACCATTTTTTGATGGATATCGTAATAAGGCAGCATTACTCAGAGCATCGTACTATTCCTGGCAGCCCTACTGAGTACTGCAGCATTGTCGCATTCACGTCAATGGGACGGCTAGAGATAGTCGAGCTCTTGTGTCACGGTTTTCTATTGTAAACAGAAGTGTGAACCAACACTTGGCATTATTGGAGCGTGTCTGCACTTGGGTTGTGTAGGATGATCTTGGATCACGTGTACCGTCATTACATATATTACAAGGAGCAGACTGGCTGTATGTTTATTACTAAATCTATAGCCTATATATGATTCTATCTATCGCTCTCTATCTATCTATCTATCTATCTATCTCGCGCTCTCGTCTACCTATCGTGAGCTGCTGGGATTTCCTGGCAAAGTTTCCATTTGAGTTAATACTACTGATATGAGCAGAGATCCCAATGATAAACTCTTTCCCACACAGTTTACATATTACTAACTAGAGGTATAAATGTGAGGTTCTTGGCGCACATTTTATTCCAATTGTGCGAGCCCATCTGCCCCGTCACGGCGACCTCATTCAGATGGGTCCCTACACTAAGACTAGATTTGTAGAAGAGGAGATACTCAGATGTGGCATGTGTCACTTCTCCATGTGGCTCATGTCATCCTCTGTCAGAGCACAGAATCACATTGTCCTCTATATGCATCAATATGATGCAGAACCTTCTAATAACTGATCTAGTTTGCAGTTGTTACACTGCACACATTGTATCTATACACTTCTAGGTGGCTTTTATTCTACATTATGTGCTTCATTCCAGCAGGAGCCTTGCTGTATGCTACCTTATATAATAACACATGGACAGATAATACTGATGTGAGTGACTATACAGGTAAAGTATCACACTGCTATGGTAAAGCATTCCCCGGGAATATATAACTAGCTGCTAGATAACCCGTCACTAGAGCTCTAACCTGTTATCCTCATCTATGATCAGGAGCATCTTTACACTGTGCGCCCCCTGCAGGGCAGAACCAGAGATCAGCGCTCAGGATTCTGTAGGGTCACAGTGATGATATAAGAAGGTCAGAGCGCATGTAGTGATCAGTTATGTATCTGCTATATAAATGCTACTTACATATAACCAGAGAATCCCTATAAAGCCGACCAATTACACTGGAGATCTCCTGTTCTACATATACAGTGTCAGTATAGGGACCCATCTCCATAAGGGGCCCTGGAGGGCCTGATGGGAAGAGAAATGTCATTTACATCCTGCTCTGCTTATTTAGTGACAATACTGAGTGTAATTGGAAGGCTTTGTCCATTGCAGCTTGTCCTGTATTCTGCTTCTTCTGTACGGTCAGTCACATCAGGGTCAGAACTTATCACATAATACAGTCACATAAACATTAACAGGATACAATAAGAAGCTTATACTGAAGATACTACTATTATCTCAAGCAATTAACAATACATTATACTTTATTATATATACTGTGTACATATATACAATGACATTAACATAACATTAATTACATTGAAGAGCATCACATATACACATATTCATATAATATCCATACAGGCATAAATATACACATTACCAATGCAAACAATATATACATTAAATATATAACATGAATACATTTGTGGGCACCAATCATATATACAGATATTGATGTGCTAATGCAATACACAGAAACATTAACAGGATATAGAAACATATCACATATGTATTACAGAATTATTAGTACATGGATGTGTATGCATATATAGATACTCACAGTCTTCAGATGTGAAGGCAGCCTAACTCATGGGAGAGATGCTTTTGTTACCATTATACTCTATACATATATTATATGACAGAAATAATAGTACACAGATGTATATGCATATATAGGTACATATACACTTTTATATACTCACAGTCTTCTGGCTCCCTAAGGATATAACATAAATACATGCGTGGGCATCAATCATATATACAGATATTGATGTGCTAATGCACGGAAACATTACCAGGATATAGAAACGTATCACATATATATTACAGAATTAATAGTACACGGATGTATATGCATGTATAGATACAGTTACACTTATATATACTCACAGTCTTCAGATGTGAAGGCAGCCTAACCCATGGGAGAGATACTTTTGTTATATATTATATACATGGACATCAGTATATCCAAACTTTATATAAAAATAAACAGGCATAACACCAAAAAGTAAAGTACAAATATTATACGTATAAACACTGTGTGCACATTATGTGTAGATTGTGTATAAATATATCTAAAACATGTGGACATTTATAATATGTACAGACATTGCAATATTAATAATACATACACAAACACTATATACAAGAATATGTTATGTACATTGCATATGATATTACCAACATGAATATAAATTACATATGTGGACATTGCAGAATATATATACACCATTATATACATGCAGACAGTATATACAAGCAGAACAAATGAGTATTCAAAACAGGTTGTAATGCTAATGATTAACATATGTTTACGCCTTAAGGTGTAGGTTACAGACGTGCTACTATTCAGACGTGTGATTTCAAAGACACAAAAAGAATGAAACTACTAGCAGACATGTATGTGATAATGCCTCATGTCCACGGACACGCACGGTTTCAAAGTGTGGAATCCCGCAGTGGTTTCCACCCATGCCCAAAGCCATGAGGCCTAAAAAACATTTTCTTACTTGTCCGAAGCCAGTGTGGGTCTTTTCTGTCCATGGCCAGATCTTCTTTCTTCTGCACTGCGGGTGCGCTGTGCTTTTTTTTTAACATTTAAATCTCCTGTTTTCCCGCGGATCTGCTGCACATCCACAGTGTCAGCTTCAATGGAAGCCGTCAGTGCTGGATCCACAGAAAAATGGAGCATGCTGTGATTTTTTTTTTCCTGCATGTACGATTTGCATGCCAGGAAAAATTGACATCCACATGGTTTTAGTTATTTTGTAGTGCTAATGCATCCCTATGGGTGGCTTGATTTGCGGGTGCCTCATGAGAACGAGGTGTGGGGGTACATAGAAAAACATTGCACATACAAGCATATAATATTAAACACGTTAACTATTTAGCTGCTGCTTATGCTAGCAGGGTGCTATATCTTGCCCAGGCTAGGAGACTTAATACATGTGTCCCCTTATTCATTTTAACTATTTAGCTGCTGCTTATACTAGCAGGGTGCTATATCTTGCCCAGTCTAGGAGACTTAATACATATGTCCCCTTATTCATTTTAACTATTTAGCTGCTGCTTATACTAGCAGGGTTGTATATCTTGCCCAGGCTAGGATACTTAATACATGTGTCCCCTTATTCATATGAAGTATTTAGCTGCTGCTTATACTAGCAGGGTGCTATATCTTGCCCAGGCTAGGATACTTAATACATGTGTCCCCTTATTCATATGAAGTATTTAGCTGCTGCTTATACTAGCAGGGTGCTATATCTTGCCCAGTCTAGGAGACTTAATACATATGTCCCCTAATTCATTTTAACTATTTAGCTGCTGCTTATACTAGCAGGCTGCTATATAATAAATATATGCTTTGTATTATGCTTTCAGGGACTTATATTATGTGGGGATCTTTTTAATGTAATGTGTTTTTATGATTTGTGTATTTCTGTGTTTTTCACATTATTATACTTACCTGGCTTCCCATTGATCCCTATTATGAACTCATCTTGTCCTTTGGCTTCGGTCATGTTCTCTTGGCATCACTTGCTTTCAGCTCTATATCAACAAAATAATTTGATATTTGTGACTGATAGGCTGTGATTGCTGTGATATATCTATACGAGAGGCCACATTGACACGTAACCATAGAAAGCAAGAGAAGACCTCTATATCCTCAGAGATAAAGACCCAAAATAGGACTTACAAGTGAGGAGCCTGCGGGCAGCAAATGCCCTCCATAGGGAATAAGTGCTCGTTCACCTGGGCGTATTCGCACAACATAAAACCCACACAAATTTTGCATGCATAATCCTCAGTAAATAGAACCCATTGATCTCAATTTCATGCAATCTGCGATCGCGTGAAAAATCTGCAACATGACCTTTCCTGGTGTCATTTGTGCACCGCAAGAGCCTATTGAAATCAATCCACTCAACATTTGTGTGCGCAAACATGTGGCAAATACATGCCAAAGCCGGCAAAATAAGCGGGCATCAGTGCATTCCAGTCACACAAAATGCTGCGTATTTCTGTGGCTGAAATGCCCTTACGCCCGTGTGAATGAGCCCTAAACACAGGACAACTATAGATCTTCTACTCGAGCTTCCAGTATAGATCTCCATCACATGTCTACTAGTACTGAATGGAGAGAAGAACATCACCCACCAATAACTGACTGCACACAACTGACAACTTTCAATTTGATGACCAGCAATCCTATTGGTGGTCGTCTCCTGACGTTACTATGGCAACATAAACAATTTATAAGGAAATACCTCTGTCATGAGACAGCATGTACATTTACTATCTATATAGGATTGCTATTATGACGCCTATTTTCCATAAAGAATAAAACTATCAGGTAATTGGTAGTTTTGAGTTCAAGTAAAATATATTAATAAATCTATATTTTATATATGATACTGCATTTCATGTAACGCTACAGCACAGTGCACCTCCTCCCCCTCCATGCGGACTCTATAACCCAGTTCCCATCTACTTACTGTATTGTTGGATGAAGAAGCGATGTATCATTTCCTCTGGTCTCAGATGTGTCTCCACCTCTTCAGAGTCAGTGCTGTTGTTCAGGTGGCAGAGAGAGTGATGTCATACCACTTATGGCAGATGTCTTGGTTACGATGAGGTCACAACACTGGAGTTCTGTAAGTGCTTAAAGAGGTATTCCAGTAATATAAAGTTACTCATAGGATAGGGCATAACTAAAGTTACAATCAAAATTATCCCCCCCCCCCCCCTGCAAATTAGGCTTGTCAGATTTAAGAACTTACGGCTGTTTGTAAAACTCAATCAAATAAAAGCAATTTAAATAAATCTACACAACTGATATAAAAGTGGTTTCTCCAAGTTGAAGATAGAATGCCACTTTTAAAACCTCCTGCAGTCTGAGAAGTATTCAGCCCCTTCATGACGAGCGTCTTCAGGGCTTATTCAGACGACCGTATATCGGATAGGTATTCATGAGAGGGGGCAGGGCGGGGCGGGGACAGAGCTAAGTTTCGAGACCTAGCTCTGCCCTGCCTCGCCCCTCCCTTTGCAAATAGTGCCGAGGGGTGGAGAGGGCGTGGGAGCTCAGTGCACTACTCCCATCTCTTCCAGCCTCCTCCCCCTGCAGAGAGGGACACCGTATATTGGCCGGGCGTGAATACCTGGCCAATATACGGTCGTCTGAGTAAGCCCTTAGGCTGTATTTACACCAGCGGTAATAATCCGGGGGTTCTGTGTTGTTGCGCCGCGCACAGAACCTGCGTGTTTAAAGAACCAATTATTTTCAGTGGATTCGCTCTCATCCAGCAATGTTTCGCTCGTACCAATACAGTGAAAGTGAAAAATCACAGTTTGTCTTATTTTTGGGTGATTTTGTCTGCAAGGATCACCCAGTATTCTGTAGAGGAGACAAAAATACTGCATTACACTCATCTGCAAATGCAGTTCTCATGAGTTTGATGTGTTTTTCCATTTTAACTATTGAAGGCATGAGCAATTGTTTTCATGAGTGACAAACACGTTCAGCGATGCAAATCGCACGTTTTTAAAGGGGAAGCGCATTGCAGAAGCCTGTAAATCTGTGGTTTACGAGTGCGATATAGGTCTGAGTTATCACACTTGCCTGTGTACATATAACCTCATGCCCCATTTACATGAAACAACTGTCGGCTAAACGATCTGCGCGAACATGTGACGTCACCGCTGGTTGTTCGCGCTCGTGCAGAACGTTTAGACAGGCAGATCATCACATTCTGTGAGAAGCACGGAGCGGGGGGGTTAGTCGCAGCGAGAAGTAAGCAAACAGCAATGATTATTATGCTGGTTGAAACGAAAAGTAAACTAATAGCGCACGATGGCTGCGCATTTACACGCAAGGATTACGGCGCAATTTCTTTTGTTTGAACTAATTTAGAATGGAGCATTAGTACTTAGTAGGGCAGCGTCTGGCTTCCAGCTGTGTCTCTAGGGGCGTTCAGCGCCTCGTTATCTTTCTGTATCCCTTTCCTTGTCTATAAAAAGTAATAATCTCTTCTCTTAGGCCCAATGCCCATGGACGGACTTTTGCTGCGGAATTCGCAGTCAGACGCCCGCCGCGAAATCCGCAGCAATGTCCGTCCATTGACATGCAATGTTAAAAGATTCTTCCCTGCCCACTGGCGGAAATTAACTGTGATTTTCCGTTTGCGGGGGTGAGTCGCAGCAGGTTCTATTTAGTGCAGAAAAACGCACAGACAGTTTCCATTGCAGTCAATGGAAGCTGACCGGCCGTCAGCACTTTCGCAGTAGTATCGCAGGAATCCGTGTTAGAGCCCAGCGCTGGCGCGTTACGCCCTGCCCCAGCCGAAACACTCGTAGCGGATCCGGATAGGCGAGTATAGAGTCTCTGGGGGTCACCAGGTCTGATTCCGCTGTGAGATTTTGCAGTCGGATTCCGACCCGGCCGCGGGCAGGAGGACTTACAGGGGTTTTCCAGGGAAATACTATTGAAGATCTTTCCTCGGGATATCAATAGTTGATCGGCTGGGGTCTGTTAATGGGTGTCTCTCGTCTACCCATCTCACACCTACCGCCTCCCACCTACCTGTCTCACATCTCGCATCTATAGTCTACGCTTATTTAACCCCTTCAGTTCTGTGTAAATGTCTCTTCTCAGAGTCAGTGCTGACATTTTCACTACAGGATACGGTTTACTAGTAGATACATGACTATAAATGTGCTTTCAGGCCAGTTGTCACCTTTCTGTTCAGCGGCTCACTGTAAATAGATGTTTCTCATATTCTATTATATACACACAATTTTACAATCTCCTGTAATTGATGCTTATGTCTTCCGTTCCGAAGCAAGTGTGTGCATAGAGCTGTATAAAAATGAGAAATCAGTACGGTATGTAATCTTTAATCCTTAAAAGGAAGCTGTCACTAGGTTCATGCCACCCAAACCCACGGGCAGCATGAACCCAGGACAGAGATGCCCATTTGGCATGTGTCTTGTTTTATTCTGAACCGCTGCTGCGCTACAGAAAGAAATCTACTTAGAAGTTTGACGCAACACTCAAGTGAGGGGGCCGAGCCGCAGCGGGCGCTCCTTGCCGGTAGTATCCAGCCTTGGCAGATCTTCTCCTTGCTTGTGTATATTGAGTATTATTTTTGTATACCATGTGTGTTATCGGTGGGGAAACTCATTTAATATATTCTGTAAGGGAAAGGAGTATAGATTGTATATTCTCTAAATGTTGTTGGGCTAATTATGCATCTGTCAGACCCGTCTTACATATTTAATCTTCCCTCTCAAATGCTCTTGTTTTATTTCTAGTTGCATAAAAAGAAATCCTGCAGATCATGAATAGAACCATCTCAAAGCCAAGAGAAACCCAGAGAGAAAACAGTCCTGTAACCGGTAATACATGTATAATATTAAAGTGCAGTGCTAAATGGAAGCCAATTAAAGTCTAGTGAAGTAGAATACTTCACAAAGATCTGTTACCGGGTCGGAGGGAGAAGGGGGTATATAACCTGCAGTTGTTCTCTGCCGTCCCTCTGATCCATTGGTTCTGGGTACTGTTTTTGGTTGTCTAAGGTGGCTGATATAACCTGCTATACCTGCTCTCTGATTGGCCAGCACTGATCACATGAGCAACACTGGTCAATCAGAGAGCAGTGCACAGTATACATTAGATAGTTAGAAAACTGCAACAGCCATCTTGGGCGCCTGAAAAATGTGACCTGGAATTCGTGAATCGGATAGATGGCAGAGAAGAACAACTGCAAGTAATATACCCTCCTTCAGTCCAGGGTAGAAGTTTGGTCCTGAAACCAGAGGGTTGCTATAAAGCACTAATCTCAGGATTGTCTTGGCACCTATCCACAAAATAGGTGCCGAAAGTCTGATTGGTGAGGGTCTCGCCACCGAAACCAGCACTGATGCCAAGAACAGGGTCGCCGTATCCGCCTCTCCTGGTGCATGAATGAAGGTGCGGATGACTGTTTGCTTCTGCTCAATTCCTTTCAATCGGGCTGCCGGAGAAAGCTCAGGACAAGCACTTAAGCAGGACCACAGAATGTAATGGACTGGCATTGTACATGCTCAGCCGCCACACTAGTCAAGCTGCTCCTCACTGCGGGGTTTGAAGTGAGCAGCAGAGAGGGACACGGGATTGGCGTTTTTGGGATCGGTGGGTGTCCCAGTGGTGAGATTCGCGCTGCTGATCAGACTTTATCAACTGTTCTGTGGATAGGTGGTCGGTCCGTTCTGGAAATACCCATTTACAACTAAAAAAACAAGTCCTCCTAGCCAATGTTATATTCCAGTACCGGCCTGTGGAAGTGGTTTTATCCTTCCACTTAGTAGACATTGCTGAGTAGTTTGTAAACCCGATCACTAAACTGAATCATAAACTAATGCTTAATTTTCTAGAATTTTTTTTCAGCTCTATGCTGAATTAGGGGAAAAAAGCTATTCATACTTTGATCTGTTGCTCTTAGGAAGCTAGTGGTACACTTGATGGATGAACTGTACTTTTCCCGCAATATCATGGTAGAAATTGTTACCATTTCTGCTTCGTTTTCTAGACACTGTCCAAGCGCCGTTGTCCAAGAGAACCAGATTTGTTGGACCTGGAGGATATCATTTTAAAAAAACCTTCAAGCTGAAACAGGTGAGTGACACAGCTTCACCCCTTTGTGTATTATGGCTTGGTGGGTCTGAGGTACTTAGAGGAGGGACCGTTGTCTGAGATTGTCCATCCATTAGGCCGCCATATGATTACCATGTATTACGTGTGTTCTGTATGCCCGTATGAAAGGTGGTAACTCGCAGGCAATTAATTGCATTGCCTTACGCAGTTCCTCTCAAATTAGCGTATCGGAATTGTGTAATACATGAGCGCAAAACAGAACGCAGCATGTTGTATTTTTGCCACATATATGCACATGATAGAGCCAATACGTGTATATATATATATATGGGCTTGTATATACACATACCCATATGCAATTACATTGGGGTGAGCGCCCCCTAAGGTAGATTGGTCAGTTTTAAATGTGTTAGTGGTAACCCTTACTAGGCTGTAAAGAAAGGGTGAGTCAGGGTGATGATGGGGAATGTATGTCTGCTTAACAATTGTGTTTTATTAATGGTGTCATGTCTGAGCTGAGGTAGCTGAGCTCTGAGGTGACTGGGCGCTGCTCTGAGGTGACTGAGCTCTGAGGTGACTGAGCTCTGAGGTGACTGAGCTCTGAGGTGACTGAGCTCTGAGGTGACTGAGCGCTGCGCTGAGGTAACTGAGCTCTGAGGTGACTGAGCGCTGCGCTGAGGTAACTGAGCGCTGCAGGAGACTGTTCTGAGGTAACTGTCCACTGTCAGCTCTGAGGTAACTACTGCTTGGTATCTGTCAGCTGCGAGATAACTGACCGCTGTATGCAGACTGTCGGCTGTGGGGTAACCGGAGGATGAGGCTGTGATGACCGGAGGAACAGAGATGGTTAATAATGGTTACTGGGAGGTTGGTGTTTCCTCAGTGTAACTAGTTACACTGTTGTTAGACATCCTTGGGGTGCCTCACCACCTGGATGTAACTAGTTAGGTGGTTGTTAGACATCCTTGGGGTGCCTCACTACCTTGGTGTAACTAGTTAGGTGGTTGTTAGACATCCTTGGGGTGCCTCACTACCTGGATGTAACTAGTTAGGTGGTTGTTAGACATCCATGGGGTGCCTCACCACCTGGATGTAACTAGTTAGGTGGTTGTTAGACATCCTTGGGGCGCCTCACTACCTCGGTGTAACTAGTTAGGTGGTTGTTAGACATCCTTGGGGCACCTCATTACCTCGGTGTAACTAGTTAGGTGGTGGTTAGACATCCTTGGGGCCCCTCACTACCTCGGTGTAACTGGTCAGGTGGTTGTTAGACATCCTTGGGGCGCCTCACTACCTCGGTGTAACTAGTTAGGTGGTTGTTAGACATCCTTGGGGCACCTCACTAACTCGGTGTAACTAGTTAGGTGGTGGTTAGACATCCTTGGGGCACCTCATTACCTCGCTGTAACTAGTTGATGAGGTCACTGTCATGTGATCAGGGGCGGAGCATGTAACTCACCGACAGACGGGTGGTCGTTAGTATTTTGATTGTTTTTTTCAATCAACATATGTAATGCCTAATAAATTAACCCATACAAGGGAAAGCATTGGTTTTACTAGTCGCGCTATGGTCTTGAAGGGGTCCAGCTCGAAAAAGGCCTTATTGATCAGAACTTACCGTGCATTCACAAGGTTAAAGGGAAAAATCTATTTCTACATCTTACAAAATCAAATGTGGATTCTGGAGTAAAAGCCTGAACGTGTTACACATAATTTACGTTGTTTACTACCTGCCTTCTCCTGATTAATGGTATTTGTCTTCCATTCACTCTAGGCAACCCTGTGTCAGCAGTAGTTACCTGTAATCTTTTTGTCGTACCAGCACTAAGAAAGATGCAGGGAATCCTGGATCCAAGACCTACAATCATCAAAGCCAGGGTATTTATACCGCCCATGTTATATGGAGAGCGGAATTCGTATCTGCCGTTCCATCGCTATTTATTGCAGTCACCCCTATTAGGAAATGTTATACACCTCTAAAACAGTGTGTGTTTCATGTCCAAGTGTCTAGTGAGGCGGCTCTATACACGTACAAAGGGTCTTTATTTTGAGAATTTACCATATAAAGCAGTTATATGACTTTACATCAACATGAATGTCTCTGTATATGAAGACACAAAATAGCTGCTCAATTTCCATTACTTTGCCGCTGTTTGAAAACTTATATTGTTTTTGCTTTATAAGTAAATGTTAAAGTGACCCTCCAGTTTTCTGGACAAAATTCTGCAATGGAGCCGGAGGAGGAACGTGGGTGTGTATATTATCTGCAGTTGTTCTTCTCTGCCGTCTTTCCAATTTGCAGTTCCAGGTCCTCTTTTCGGGCATTCAAGATGGCCGATTCAGTCTTCAATCTAGCTAATCTCTACAGTGTATTGGTAGTCTTAGACTAACGATGCATTATACCTGTTCGCTGACTTGCCAATGGACAATCAGAGAGCAGTGCATTAGGTAGTTAGAAAATAGCTGTAGCCATCTTGGACAGGTGGAGCCACGGCCTGAAACTGGCAGATTGGGAGGCGTGGCATAGAAGAACAAGTGCAGGTAATTTACCCTCCACTTCGTTAGGTACAAGGACAGAATTTTGAAGGTTTACTTTAAGAGGGATTTTCAACGATGGGATGTTTCAACGGTGGGGGTATGACTGCTGGGACCCCCAGTGTTCAGTGTTCCTGAGACTGGGGGACCTGCGTCCCGCTTATTTCACAGTTCAGCATACATCGTCTCGCTTCTGCAGGGAAGCAGGGAATAGAGCTGCTGGTCACACAGAACAGGCTGATTCCTCTCAACGGTGCAGGCAGATAGCCGAGTGCTGTGCTGTGTTTGCCTATATGTCTGACCTATTGAAATGAATGGAGTAGTGCCACTCCATTCATTTCAACGGGGCAGACAGAAATAGCCGAGTGCTGTGCTCGACTATTATTGTCTGCTTCATTCATTTCAAAGGGGCAAACAGCCAAGCACAGCAATCGGACGATCCCACTGATCTATCAGTTTTCACTGGATGGGTGAAAACTGGAAAAAATGTCCCATCGCCCGGAATACCGCTTTAAGGAAAAACTCCAGGTAAATGTGTATGTGATTAAGGCCGATTTCACATCGGAGTCGGAGGTTCAGTCGCAGATTCGGCTCAAAGTACTGGAAGAAAAAGTGCTGCATGCAGAGCTTTTTCTTTCATCTAAAGTTAGGCAGCCGAGTGGAAAACAGACGGACCTCATTATAATCAATGGGGTCTGTCTGGTGCTTGTGGTGCTGTCCAGAGAATGAGCCATTTGGTTGCAGAGATTCCCCTTTCCTGCTCCCCGAACAGAGCACAAAAGTGGAACCATGGCTGCAGATATAAAACCACCCTAACTTTACACTATACGGTCTTTGTGTTCCCCAATTTCACTACTACAATATGTTGCTAACAATTGGAGGATGTTATGTTAAAGGGGTTGTACTGTTTTTAAAAAAAAAAACATTTTCGTGTACCCTATTAGGGAATTATGAGTTAACCCTTTCCAATCAACTGTCTGACAGCTTCCGACATTCTGATTAAAGCCTGAAGACGTCCGACAGGGTATTTTTACTGTATATTGTCGGCTGCTCCGTCATCAGAGCCTCTTAGGTACACCACATACTGCAGTGCTGGTTTTAGCCAGCAGGTGGCGCTCTTGTATAATGACAGAAAGAAAAAGCCTCATAGGAATCCAAAATTAGATTAGAAGAGGGCATTGAGGGTCCCTGTCTCCTGAGGAGTGGAGAGCAGTTAGAAAGAATGTCTCCTGATCTGGAGGACTTGACCTGCCCTGCATTACACAGACCTCTTACTCATTTTAATGGGCTGTGTGTAATGCTCAATTTCACCATGGCTTATTTTTGTGCTTGAAGAAACTAGTAATTTAATTGGTATGCAAGCAGAACACCAGCTCCACTTGTACGGAGTTACATCCTGTATTATTCTCCAGAGCTGCATTCCCAATTCTTCAGGTTTCATTGCCAAAATACCCTATGATTTATTACTGGATGTATGTCTGGATATATATTGGCATATTTGGGAAATGTGATTTTCACATCAGGCACTGAATAGTTTCACTGCATCATAGGAGTGCAATGGGGACCAGCAGAATTATGGGCACAGCTCTTGATTATAATGCAGACTGTAAGTCATGATCAGTACAAGATAAGTAATGCTATATATTTACAAAGTCCTCTTTAGACCATTCCTTTTTGTTAGAAGGGACCCTCATTAAAAATAAGCTAATCCCAGTTTGTCCAACTGCTGGACCCCAAGCAAACCACTGGAATCTATGAGGGAAAAGACAGCAAGGGGAACTTCTACACTTGTCCATTGCTATCAGTGGCATGTCTGTGTAATACATAGATGTGTCTGTTTTTTCAGATGCTCCTAGCTGCCGCTCTTCACTCTCGTAGATGGTATTTAAAGTTGGACAGATGATTGAAATACAACAAGAAAAATAGGTGAATATGACTGAATATAGGAGAACATTTTCTTTTCTGTCTTGCAGTTATCTTGTGATGTAAAGTTGGATCCTCGCCCAGAGTACCATCGCTGCATACTTACGTGGCATCACCAAGAGCCACTGCCTTGGGCACAAAGTACAGGTCTCTATTGACTACATATAACTGGACACTTCTATCAGTTAGGTTGTAATGGATATTTTAATAACATTGCCATCAACTTGATAATATAACTAGCAGATATCACACAGTCAGAAAGTGCCATGGCGGGGTGCCCACCCCTACAGCTTCTAACAAAAAATAACTGCATAACCGGTAATGGAAGCCACCATTTTCTTTTCTTAGGGTAGCTTTTCACAGGATGACTTTCGGGTATGTAAGCGTTCGAAAGCCATTCCAACAACTAAGACTTCTGTACTTTCACACAGGAGCGATAGTCGTTCAGTTAATGGAGGCGAAGCGCGCTGGAGATCTCTTCCGGCTGTCAACCTCCGTTTACTGTGAACAAACAGTTGTTCAATGAGAACTCACTAGTTGCTTTGTTACACTTAGCCAAAACAAAATGATCAATGAGCAATTTCTCGCTCAATCGAATCCTGCGTTATTGCACAGAAAAACTATCAGTCAAAATTGCTAGTTCGAACGATTTTTCAGCCAATAGTTGGCACAGGTGAAGCCACCCTTAGGCTCCTTTTAGACTTGTAAAGGTTGATTTCTATTAGCCCTGCAAGGAAGAAGAGGGATTTGAATGGAAATATGCTGGTGGATGACTCGCTATAAAGCAAAAAGAATTTATCATATCAGTCATGGAAGAAGTAAAAAAAAAACTGACCAAATGGTGGCAAGAACCATTTTTAGGAAAGGTTCCTATAGCTTGCTTGTATGGTAAAGCGTTAACAGTCGATGTGGCAAAACATTGCAAAAAGAACAGGCGTGGTGCATAATATGGTGTAAAAATACATTGGGATGAAATGGAAATCCGCTGGCTCTATTCTATATTGTATCATCAGGAGATCTGAAAATCCTTTAGCTGGAAACCTGACCTTGATTGCCAAACAGACATTACTCAACCCGTCACCACAATAGATGACCACTAAGGGTCCCACTACCTACATCAAGAAAGTCAGAGGAGTCAACTTGAATTATACACAGTATATTGTACCTTACATTGTTTTAGTTTTTACTTTATGTTCCTAAGGACCAAAAAAATGGATGCCAGGTTTGGAAAATCTTTTTATAGTTCCCATAAATATCATAGAATCGTGGATTTGGAAGGGACCTCCATGGTCATCCGGTCCAACTCCTTGCTCAATGCAGGATCACTAAATCATACCAGACAGATGTCTGTCCAGCCTCTGTTTGAAGACTTCCATTGAAGTAGAACTCGCCACCTCCCGTGGTAACCTGTTCCACCCATTGATCACCCTGACTGTCGAATATCTAATTTGTGTCTCCTCCCTTTCACTTTCATCCCATTGCTTCTAGTCTTTCCTTGTGCAGATGAGAATAGGGCTGATCTCTCTGCACTGTGACAACCCATCAGATATTTGTAGACCGCTATTAAGTCTCCTCTCAGCCTTCACTTTTGCAAGCTAAACATTCCCAGATGCTTTAACCGTACCTAACAGGACATGGTTTGCAGACCGCTCACTATCCTGGTAGCTCTTCTCTGAACTTAATCCAGTTTGTCTATTTTTTTAAAAATTGGGGTGCCCAGAACTGGACACAGTATTCCAGCTGAGGTCTGACTAAGGAAGAGTAGAGGGAGATAATTACCTCATATGATCTAGACTCTATGCTTCTCTTAATACATCACAGAATTGTGTTTTTCATTTTTGCTGCTACGTCACAGTGTTGACTCATGTTCAGTCTGTGATCTATTAGTATAGTCAACTACTTCCTCCAGACCCTAAAGACGAATAACCCATCACACTAGAAGGTTAATCATTAGCCACTAGGTAGAGTAAGCTGATTAATGAACCAGTCTTTACATTACGTCGACTGATCCAGACACCAAGAACTCCCATATAGGAAATGTCCATTGTCATCTTGTCTTACGAGGAGTGTGCTAACGTCTATGTCTTCTCCACGCAGGTAATCAGATGAGCAGTCGCCTGATGAGTATGCGCAGTGCCAATGGACTGTTGATGCTACCTCCAAAGACAGAGCAGTATGTGGAACTTCACAAGGGAGAGGTGGTGGATGTCATGGTCATCGGAAGGCTATGATGACAAAAGCAAGAGAGAAGCATTGATGCATGTCCACATATCATTGACTGTATCCTGTAATATGCAACGGCACAGCTAGTTTTTATGATTTGGATAAAGTTGATCAGTGTAGTCAACATCTTGAACTAAATTTCAAAAACTGACTTTGAGGAGAAAAACTGAAAAAAAAATCTCCCCCCCCCCCCCCAAAAAACCTTATAAAAAAAAAACTCTTATAAAACCTTATTCTGATTATATCAAGGCAACTTTTCCTTCATTGCAATTGCTTTGTGTGTTAAAATGCTAGGTCTAATAGCAGTAGCTTTTAGTAGACAGCAGTAGATGCCTGCAAAAGTTGTGTTTCTCTCATCCTTAAAGTACAAATACTTAAAGGGGTTATCTCGCGCCGAAACGGGGTTTTTTTTTTTTTTCAACCCCCCCCCCCCGTTCGGCGCGAGACAACCCCGATGCAGGGACGTACAGAAAGCTCACCGGAGCGCTTACCTTAATCCCCGCGCTCCGGTGACTTCTATACTTACCTGTGAAGATGGCCGCCGGGATCCTCTGCCTCCGTGGACCGCAGCTCTTCTGTGCGGTCCACTGCCGATTCCAGCCTCCTGATTGGCTGGAATCGGCACGTGACGGGGCGGAGCTACACGGAGCTACACGGAGCCCCATAGAGAACAGGAGAAGACCTGGACTGCGCAAGCGCGGCTAATTTGGCCATCGGAGGGCGAAAATTAGTCGGCACCATGGAGACGAGGACGCTAGCAACGGAGCAGGTAAGTATAAAACTTTTTATAACTTCTGTATGGCTCATAATTAATGCACAATGTATATTACAAAGTGCATTAATATGGCCATACAGAAGTGTATAGACCCACTTGCTGCCGCGGGACAACCCCTTTAAGCTCTTAACCAAGGCTGTCTGCTTACTTTATACTAGCTTAGATGACACTGCTGTTTCCCTTATCAGTATGCTTCATAACCGCTTCACAAGAGAGCTCTGCTTGTTCTTTATCTTGTATAACGTGTTGATGTGCCAAGTGGTTGCATCTGGATCCAGACTCCCATCTTCTTAACAAGGAGGAGAGACGTCCTGGCAATCACTCCGCTCAGTACTATTGGGCAGTAACTGAATACCTTTTCTTTGAAAAAAAAATTGCTTCCTTAAGTGCTGACAGCCTTTTTAACCAATACATTTAAGAAATGTACAGAAAAAAAAATCAAAAACTGATCTTGTACAGATTACAGTGTACCAGCATTCATGTGGAGAAAAAGCAAAGAAAATACTGAAGAACTCTGTACCATAACATTTTCTGTAATGATATTGAAACAAGATGAATTAAATCCTTGACCATTATTTAAAAAATAAATAAATAAAATCTGTTCTTCTTTTGTCCTATGTTTCCTGACTTCAAAAAAGTGTAGTAGAGAATGTACAGCGCTGCTCCATCTCCGCAGTGATGAGTTTCTTTTTACTTTTATTGCTTTACTTTTTCTGTTGTTTTCGCCGAGTACTTTTTGTCGAACTTTTATAAAGTTTCCTCGTAACGATGGAAGTAAAGTTATTCAGTTTGTTGTTGCCAAATCCTATGACCAACGATATAGTTAGAAAAAACACATGGATGCCATTGTATGCTGGTTTTGAAGATACAAAAATACAGTCAGGATCTAGATGATACATTGTTTTGTTTTCTATGGAGGATGCGCCTTTTATTATTAGGAGGATGTGGGTTGGTCCAATCATATTCTGTGGTAGTGTATATGCATAATTCTTGGATTCTGCTCTTGACTTATAATTTTATTGTTTTTAGTACTGTACCAAAAAAAATGTATCCAGATGTATCCCATAAAGACATATATACTTTTGGTGTATGTTGGTAGGTAAAAGTAAAGTCCCCTGGTGCAAGCACAGAGTCATGACTGACTCCTAGGGCCACGTCACGTCATGACATTTTCTTGGCAGACCGTTTTTGCCGTGTGGTTTGCCATTGCCTTCCCCAATGTTCGTACCCATACACATTAAACTTAAGTTGATGAAAATGGACAATATCAAGCAAAATCCTCATTCATAAGGTTAAATTTAACAATCAACAATTGTTTCATCTGACCAATCGCATACACTCATCTAGTCAGATAGTTGACTGCACTGTGGTGTAAGCTGGGTGCTAGAATAGGAGTTCCATCTGATATATGTAAGTAAGAACTCTGCATTATATGGTGCCATACACGTGACCGATGTCTTCTCCTTCGTGCAATTCATCTAATCCTTTGTGATGATATTTGATTACCAGTAACAATTGTTTGAAAAGGGTCCAAATATGTGAGTGGAATGAAATGTTACTGACTTAGGATTGCCTGTCTAATGAAACCCTCACATCTACAATTGTATGTTGGGGTACAGAGCTCTTTCTTAGACATACAGACCTTGTCTGGAAATCTTTGTCCAAGGGTGAGGCAAAAGATTCGAAGAATCATGCACAAAAGCTCATTAGTCTGTCGCCAAGTGTCATTGAACTAGTATGGCCAGTTTGAACAACTGTGGCAGCCAACACGGACTTACAAACGTATGGCTACATCTGTGAAACAATCATTCACTAGATGAAAATTTAACGACTGATCAACCACCTTCTATACGTCTTTGTACATGAGCTGACAATCTGGCATGAACGATCACATGAACACCCTTTTGCCTGACTTTTGACCTATGTAAAGCTGTACCTGATCCACCATTTAATAAGCAAACATTTGTTCAGCAGCTGGTCGCAACTTTCATGCAGCTGAACAAAATCATCGCCAGCTGCAAACCTCATGATGTCAACAAGGGATGTGGTGCCGACAGCAATGATTCTCTATGTGGGACAAACGATTAGTCCTGCAGAAGGTTTGAATCAGCTTATGTAAAGGCTTGGTATACAAGTGCCAATGATTTGGCGCTTGGCTACCGGAGCAAATTGCTCCATGCAAAATGCACTTAAAGAGCCTCTGTCTTCAACTGTTGGCCCCATGAACTGTATAATGGGCCTCAAAGATAAAGGGACGGGGGATCAGGTAAGATGCTTTTTATAGCCACAGGGTCCCTGTTCCAGGACTGTGTTTCTGAGAAATTAGTGTTCGCATATATATGGTGACACTCTTCCCAAGGCTGTGTGCGCCCACTCTCCTAAAGAGATAGATGGGAGAGCGTATGCGCACAGCCTTCTGATATGGTCACTGTGTGTGTGTGTGCTGATTTCTCAGGGGCCCAGCACTGAAACAGGGGACACTGAGTATAATAAGCAGACCACCGGCTCTCACCTTTGAGCCCCATAACTTAGTTTACAGTTAGTGATGACAGAAGCCCTTCAACTAATGTGAATGGCCACCTTTACTTTAGAAATGCTGTATTATATGCTGTATGATTAGATATTTTTAAACATATTTTGCCATCTATAATTGCAATGAAAATTGTTCAATCCCATTGCAAGTTTATTTGCCAAATTTACAAACTTTCAGCTGTTTGCAAAAAAGCAGGGGATGAACAATTTAAATAGCTCAACACAACTAACATAAGTGGTTTCTCCAAATACAACACAAAATATAATTTTTCATGACTACTGCACTTTTAGAATTATTCACCTTCCTCCCTCAATAAAATCCCTCATGGGAGCACACATTTGCAAATTAGGTGTTGTCTTAAGCACACCTGATGCAACTAATCAAGGGCTTTATTATCTATCTGGACTAGATAGAGGTTTGTGGACGACATTTGACTGCATGTTAGAAATATGGTTAAAGGCCCATTTAGACACAACAATTATCGCTCAAAATTCGCCTTTTGAGCGATAATCGTTATGTTTAACTGCACTGACTTCATGCAGTTTTCGTTAAGCTGTCGCTCAACGTTGTCTTTCAGCATGCTGAAAGACAACAATGAGCCTTATCGGGGATTCACAGCGGGATACAGCTGATACTATTGTTTCAGCTGTATCCCGCTCCCTGCTGACAGGCTGGGTATGAAGAACACAGCTGTCTAGCTGCGTTCTCCATACCCTTCTCGGGGCGTTCGGCTGGATAACAGCCGGGCGCTACATGCAGAAAACAGCTGGATGCAGAAGACAAGCAGGGCCACCCCGCTTGTCTTCTGCATCCTCCGCTCCGAGCGCTCGGCTGTATGACAGACGGGGGCTCCCAGCGGGGAACAGCTGGATGCAGAGAACAAGTGGCTCCCCGCTTGTCATCTGCATCCTCTGCTGGGATCGCAAGGTGATCGCTCAACGTTTGAGCAATCACCTTGTGCTTAAATGACAACGATTATTGCTGAAAAGTCGCTCAAAAGACATCTTTCGAGCGATTATTGTTGTGTCTAAATGGGCCTTAACATAGTATGTTAGGCTGAAAGAAGACAATGTCCATCTAGTACAACCTGTTTCCAACCCCCTCTCCCCGGAAAGTGAAGACATCATTGCATAAACAAGGAAAATTATATAAAAAGTTAGCAAAGGCACTGACTGTTCCTATAGATACAGTTGGAAGCATAGTTTGCAAGTTTAAAGTTAAAGACACACTGGCTACACTACCTAAATGTGACAGAAAGAGGACGCTATCACCGGCTGACACCAGATTCCTAAACAGGTAGGTGGGCAAATACCCTTGTATAACTGCAAAACACCTGCAGCAAGATTTGGTGGCAGCAGATACTGCGGTTTCAATTTGCACAGGAGTACAGCTCTACTGACCCAAAGCACAAGAAAAGTCAGCTCATGCCTAAAGCCATATAAATAAGCAACAGAAGTTTTGGGATTCTGTTCTGTGGAACATGAAACAAAAGTGAAACTTTTCAGGCCTGTGGATCAGCGGTATGTTGGGAAGAATAAAGCATATGCTAAAAAGAACCCCCTGCTACAGTGAAGTATGGCCGTGGCTGGGTGATACTCTGGGGCTGCTTTGTGTTGTTCTGGCTCTGGAAACCTCCAGTATGTAGAGGGCAAGATGGATTCAATCAAGTATCCAGGGCATCTTAGAAGAAATCATGCCTCTGTGAGGAAGCTGAAGCTTGGATGTCATTGGACCTTTATAATAGGACAATGATCCCAAACATACCTCAAACTCCACCAAGCCGTGGTTTCAGAAGAAGTCCTGGAAGCTTCTGGAGGGGTCTTCACAGTTGCCTGACTTGAACCCCGTAGAAAAAAATCTTTTGCGGGATGTGAAGAAGGCAATTGCAGCATTCAAACCCAAGAATATTGGTGAGCTGGAGGCCATTATCCATGAGAAATTGGGTAAGAGTCCTCAGGAACGCTGTCAGAAGCTGCTGTCGGGCTATGCATCACGGTTACAGCAGGTCATAACAGCAAAGAGCTCTAATTAGTACTAAAGACAATTCTCATGAGGGGGTTGAACAATTCTGAGACTGCAGGATTCTTTAAAAGTGTCATTTTGTGTTGAATTTGGAGAAGCCCCCTGTTATATTAGTTGCATTGAGATACTTAAATAGTTTTTGTTAGTTTTAGTTTTTTTTTTGCAAAGAGCCGGGAGTTCGTAAATTTAGCAATGAAATGTAATTTGGGGGTGAATAATTTTGATTGCAACTGTATATGATCAAACATGGTATGTATAGAACCCAAGGCAGGAAATACAATATTTGGGATCACAGTAAGAGTCAATAGAATTATTCTAGGTTAACGTATATTCAAAGCCTAATTTATTTTCCTTTCCATGAATATTTTGTATGTGGGTGTGTTTGTCGGGGGGGGGACATAATATATAAGGAACTTCTGCTGCAGCATTGAGGCTCATGAAGGAAAAAAAGGAGGTGATTGGTTGGTTAAACTCTTTCCTATTGATGCTATGAAGGTGTTCAAAGCTCTAGTGCATATAACATTTGCAAAAGGGAAGCAGAATAGCCAGAGCAGGCACAAATATATTCAGTATTTTTATGCACTTGCACGAATGGGAAGGGGGGAGTAGTGGCACCTGGTGAGGAGCTCCTTTGTCTTTTGCTCTATGTACACCCATTTGTGTATTCCTATGGTTGAGAAATAAAATCTTGTTCTTTGCCTGGTTAGTGATTCCGATGATGGAATCAAGCATATTGTGTTGGAGTTACTTTTAAAAAATACTATTAATGTCTCAAGAGGACTGCCCTTAAAGGGGTTGTTCAGTTGTCAATTGTTGATGGCCTATTCTTAAGATGAGTGATCAATAGTAGAGAGGCGGGAGGCAGACCCACCGATCAGCTGTTCTCTGGGCTGGTGCACTCAGCTGATTTCCGCAGAAGTGTACAGCTCTGTTCCCACTGCAGTAACGCATCTTGGTATTGCATGCCAAGTGCCCATTCATTTAATTGAGAACTTAGCTAGCAATACCAAGCCAGGCCAGTGCAGTTGGAACAGAAATCAGCTTGGTACTTGAGCTCACTGACCCACAAAACAATCGACCGGTGGGGGTCCCTGGCACTAAACCCATCCCGAGAAAACGCCATCAATAATTTACCTCTTTAAGCTTGAAGATGGCCATACACCTCCCTGTAGAGATGCGTTGTTCAATATCATTCAATAGGTGAGAGCGACAAGCTGCTGTCAAACCAATCTGATCAGCTTCTATGAGGAGGTAAGTTCTAAGCTGGATCATGGTAAGACACTAGATATTGTACTGTATGTCCTGATTTTTCCAAACCATTTGATATTGTGACACATAAATGGTTGGGACATAACATGAGAATGCTTGGTCTGGTGGAAAATGTGTCTTTGGGCTCAGTGATGGAAAACAGTTGTTACTAAAGGCAAGGATTTAAGCCTGAAGAAGAACCCTGCGTTGGTTCTGAAATACTTTGTCCAGTTTTGAGCACCCCACTCTAAAAAAAGACATAGGCAAACTGAAGCAAGTTCAGAGAAGAGTTACCAAGATTGTGAGCCGTCTGCAAATCATGTCCTATGAGGAGCAGTTAGGAGATATGGGAATGTTTAGCTTGCAAAAAAGAGGGCTGAGAGGAGACTTAATAGCTGTCTACAAATATCTGAAGTGCTGTCACAGTGCAGAGGGATCAGCCATATTCTCATCTGCACAAGGAAAGACTAGAAGCAATGGGATGAAAGTGAAAGGGAGGAGACACAAATTAGATATTCGACAGTCAGGGTGATCAATGAGTGGAACAGGTTACCACGGGAGGTGGTGAGTTCTACTTCAATGGAAGTCTTCAAACAGAGGCTGGACAGACATCTGTCTGGTATGATTTAGTGATCCTGCATTGAGCAAGGAGTTGGACCAGATGAGGAACTTCTGGTCTTGGAACGGAATAAAATTGCTGATTCAACTGCCAAGCTGTCTGTCAATGTATCAATTATTAAAGCAGGCTGCAAACTCTTAATGTGATGGTATCTGAAGCCTCAAAGACTGTCCTGTATGTTTCCTAGGGTATCAGGTCTCCGGTTTCAGGCCTATGAGGGTGAGGGTACCTTCTTACATATATGGTGGAATTGCCCCAGACTTCACTACTTATACTAGCATGCTAAATCTTTCTAGTCTATAATCCAATAAAAGAGCTATTAATTGATACATTGATCTACAATTTCCTTAACATATACCTGGGTCCAGAAATGGTGAAGGGGATAAACGAAACCTTTCTATATTCGTGCATGGTACTGGTGGGACAGACAGCAGATAAGACAGTCTCCCAGAACCCCCCCCCCCCCCCACCTTCATTCCTTTTCAGTGAACTCATAACGGTCTCATTGTATGTTATAGTAACACCTTAAAAGGTGTAACTTATGTTAAACATTTTAGTTTCAGCCTATCATGTATTATTATTAACCTTGGAGGTATATACTTTTCCTGTGATGTCATTTATGGTATATAAACCAAATACACCTTTGAATAAATTAGAAATCATCTGATACCGCACAGGCTGGTGTGATATGTATTTCTCCTGGGTCCAGACTTCTGCACGAGATCTGGGATCATCTTCTCTTTGATAAACACATAAATTCTCCTTACATTTTTGGTCCTTCGTGACGGAAAGACTCACTGCAGAGGGAAGGGACAGCCTGGCTGTGAAAAGGTGGGTCTGAAGTACTCTCCAATCATTAAAAGACCTCCGTCTTGCTTAGACGTCATTAGAGGCCAGTCGGGCATCCTGTCTGAAACAGTGATGTTTTTCCGAACTAGCCTAAGAATTTAGAAGCCTCCCAGATAACGTGTAGTAAGTATAACAATGGTTAAACTTTTCTTCTCTCTTCTTCTGTATGCTTTGGTGTTAGTAAAATTTACAATGGGTATTGTAAAAGAGAAGCAAGTATAGAGGAATGGGTTGTCAAGGGACAATAGCAGTAGTCTATGTGCGATGTGTATTGTAAATTAGAAGCAAGTATAGACAAATTTGTTGTCAAGGGACAATAGCAGTAGTCTATGTGAGACCATAGGCATTGTGAGAAGGCTACAGGAAAGAATTACTCCACGCAGCACGTAAAAGAATCGGTTAAATGACGTCATGGGGCACAGGGGTGTCCAGGAACTTTACTTCTTATCTTACTACTACTACTTTTTCTTTGATATTGTGTTATAGAGTAACTAAGAATATAAAGAGGGCGGCCGCCTACTAACATATTGTAATATTTGTATTGTTGACTTATACTGCATGAAGCGAATGTGTGAGTGATTTGAGATAAGCGGATCTGATACGTGGGCACTGACCTCTAGGACACATTAAGGACCAGCCTTGCTGTGCAGGTTGTTTTCGGACAAGCCCCATATTGTGTTTTATGTTCACAGGCCCTACTCGGAAAGGCAAGAAGGAGTCTTCGTGTATATAGCGAAGCACTGATTCTGGTCAGGAACCCCTGCGTTTTCACTATACATTTTAGTGGCCAGAGGCTTGTTTTATGTTGTTTGTCTTGTAAATCGATGTCAAGAACATAATTACTAACAATGGGAAATACAAATTGTAAGGCATTCTCCTGTGCATGTCTCTGTTGTTGCCAATGACAGGAAGTCCTTGAAGGGGATAAGAAGTACATGGACAAGTTAGATCCTGACTGTCAAATATTGTGACATAAGGGGGGATAGAAATATGGATTTAAAAAATAAATTAAAAGTTCCAAGTTGTAAAGAATTATGTGATAAAATACGGACAAAATCAGCTAAAGATCAGCAGAAATACGAATTATCCGCTGCTGAAGCCTGGTTAAAAGAAGCCCCAAACTGTCACGCCCATATAAATAGAGCCCCGACAGTTTTGATAAACAATTCAAAGGGTTAATGAGGAGTTACAATTAAATGGAAAGAGCAGATAGAAAAATTCTAGGGCCAGATTGGAGTTCTGTAGAAGGAAATTAGAATGGGAAGGGCGGAGATGGTAGAACTCTTCCATAGGATAACTAGGGGGAGAGAGATGATACTAACACTGCATATAATCAGCCATTATAAAGAATGCGTTTGTAAGTGCAGTAAAGAAGGAAATAGGAGGTTATATAATGATGTCGTAGAATTCCTTTGCGGAATCACGGCTTACTCAAGTTGGAATGTTTACACCCCTCCATATTAATTCTGAATTGATAATGCGCATAAGAAGTTTTCACACTGACACGAGGTTCAGCATGCATAGCTTCCTCAATTCTAACTTTAATGATCGGCGTGTAGCCTATTTTAAGAGTTTAACATATCCGCCCATCTGGGCAGGTCAAAGATTACATAGATACAACGTATTGTTTAATTATTGGATAAGCATCTTGCAATTCTTCCATCCTCCGGTCATCTGTGATTGGCCATCAGGTGGTGGATGAAATGAGTGGGTTGTCCTGGAGCCACGTGTGGTTCCTTCGATATGATTGGATGTTACATCATGAACTATAAATTGCACAAACCTCCCATATTATTTGCATACGTTTCCAGTAAAATTGCTTGGGTAATTTCTGCGGTGGCTGTTTCAGACTGTGGTTGTCCGTCTGAGTTATACTGTCCTCCAAAATTGCAAAACAGATGGAAAATGTAACGTGTTTATACTATATATTATCTTGTCAGCGTTTTGAGTACAGAAGTTTCATGTTGGCTTCCCCATGTCAGCAGAGTTATAAAACAGATATTTTCATATGAGCGGAAGTACCTATTGCATAACTGTAAGAACATTATATTTGTAGCAAGACAGAAAGCAAATATGTATACAGAATGTTAAATTGACAACTGTCTACTGCCAAGGCCCACCGATCCATATAGATATATACTGGGCTTCCACCACAATGAGATACATGATTACCCTTAGGATGGGATCATTGCAGGATGTTTTGGAATATGCAAAACATGCAGAAAAGTTTTACAAAGAAAAGGTTGGGAAAGTGAGAGTTTTTATACAGGGAGAAGAATGTGACACGACGGTTCAAGAAAGTCAGAGAGGTCATTGGACAGCGAGAGGATGTGAAAGTAGAGGCAAAGGAAGAAGCAGAGGTGGGATACAGCTCGGGGATTTAAATGTGTGTTTGAATGATTGGAAATCTGGTGATTTTGCCTGAGGATGCCCAGAGAAACAATGCTCACAGGCACCTTGGGGAAAAATGACTAAGAGGGATGGATGTACAACACTTGGAGGATCTCTTGGCAATTTCTACTGCCTGAGATAGATCTCCAGGTGAATGGGCTGATGATTACTTTCCTGGTGGGCTCAGGAGCCACCAGGGCATTAATACATCCCAATATATACCCAATGTAAAATGTAGTAATAGTCATATCATGGTAAAAGGGGTTAATGGACGGACCCACAGGGAATCCCTCTCTGAACCAGTTATAACAGACCTAAAGACAAATAAGCCTGTGAAATGTCAGATTATATAGCCTTAAATATGTCCAGTAAAATGGTTGAGATAAGATATTATGATAAAATTAGGTACACCTTCACCAGAGTACCTCAGGGCTGCTGTGAATCTCCAACAATTTTCTCCCAGGCTATGTCAGCAAACTTAGCTGACTACCTCTAGGATGCTGGAACTGGGCTACTACTGTATGTTGGTAGCTAGCAGCAGACAGTGGAGCGAATTGTGGGGGGACACAGTCGAACCCTTGAGGTTTCTTTATAAGCAAGGCCATAAAGTAAACAGGTAGAAACTCCAATACTGTCAGCAAACAGTTAAATATCTGGGGTATAACCTGTCAGATGAAGGTAGGCAAGCAATTCTGGAAGTCCCAAAACCACGAGCAAATTCTGTCCTTTTTGGGAATGACAAACGTCTGCAGAGCCTGGATCCTAAATTATGCATCCCTGACAGCACCTCTTACCAGACTCATCTATGATGAACCTCTTTCTGCAGCTGACAGGATCCAGTGGGATGCACCCTCTGAGGAAGCCTTTGTCAGGTTAAAACAGACTCTGGTGGGCACATCAGTCTTGGGGGCTGCTGAACTACAGCAAGCTCTTTGTGCTGTTGACTCAAGGGAAGGATATATGACCTCTGTGTTAACTCAGGCACACAGTGGGAAACAGATCGCTGGCATACTACTCCTGCAGACTAGATCCAGTGGCCGAGCGCTCCCACCCTGTGTACAAGCGGTAGCAGCGGCAGCTGAAGCAGTCAGACCTGCCACTATAGTGCTGTTCCGCCACTCACACTGTGTACCGCACGCAGTTGGTTATACTCATATCTTTGTCCTTCCAGACATCCCTCCTACATGACACTACTGCTCTCACAGCCACACCTGACAACTGAGGGATGTACTACGCTCCATCCATCTACCTTACTGCCTATTTCTTCAGACGGTCCTCCATACAACTGTCTAGGAGAGATGGCACATAAGGTGTTACCCAGACCAGATCTGCAGGATGTATCTCTTGTAGATGCTGAATACACTCTTTGTAGATGGGTTGGACATCTCCGCAGAAGGAAAAAAAACTATCTTACCTAAATCGTTCTTCAGATATGCAGCAAATTTGAGCCATGGCCTGTGTCATTTCTCAACAGGGGGGATGGTAGCACTCATATCGAAAGTATTCACAGCCTATGCGTTTACAAACTACTCTAAAAATTTTTGTTTATCTTATATTCCCTTGTGCCTTGTGTTTAGCACAAATAATACAAGACCATGGAGGGGATGCTGTCCTACACCTCAGTATCCCCTCCAACACATTTGTATGGACTACATAGAATTAAACAAATGTGAAGGTAAGAAATACTGCCTAGTTATTATAGATGCTTTAGCCAAGTGGATAGAAGTGTTTCTCACAGGTCAGTCGCATGAAGCCTCAGTGGCTAAAGCATTACTAAGGGAAATAATACCAGGTGATTGGGTCCTCATCAAGGGGATAAAGAAAAAGAACTGGAAGACCCCAAAGTGAGAAAGACCTTACCAGGTACTCCTGACCACTCCTGCTGCAATAAAGATTGCTGAATGGCAGACCTGGATTCACCATTCTCACTGTAAAAAGGTAACACAGGCAGAGCAGGGACAGTGTGCTGAGGGGGTCTAGTTTAGCCCATTACAGGGGGGTGGGGGGGGGGCACATTAGGTGGTCTCCATCTCAACTCGGTGAAGAAATCCACACCCTTTCCCCATGGGCCTCCTCGGTAAGGACAAAAATAACAGGAATAACATTTCTTTTCGGTGTATTGGTGAGTCTGGGGAACGCTATTGATGACAGCCCTGAAATTGTCAGAGGTCATCATCATATTACCCGATCCTACACGATGGGGGAATGGTGGAAGAGCTCTGACCATTGTCTGTATATAGCATCCCTCACTCTCCACCCCGCTATACTGTGCACATCTCCAGCCCCTTTACCTTCTGTATCACCCCATTACTTGTGTAAGCTCGATGGAGCAGAACCCTCACCCCTATTGTTTCCATCAGCTGATTACTATGTATCCGTGGTTCTGTATTTTTTGTACTTTTGTCTTTCTGTATTCCCCCTGTCTATGTAAACACTGTGGAAATGTTGGCGCTATACACATAAAGATTATTATAGATATGTGTCAGATGAGGGACTTGTTGGCATTGTACACAAAGGAATAAGGCGTGGCTAGATGCTTGCCTGGCTTGATAGTACTCTTAGTCAGGCCACATCCCTGGTGGCCATTTTAGTGCTAGTCATGGCCTGCGGCCATTTTAGTACCTGCTGCAATACCCTCGGCTGTCGCCCAGGCGCCACCTTGGCTTCACACCTCCCATAGATGTACCTTTTACCTAGCATCCCAATGCTTGCACTGATTGTAGTACACAACACTAGTGATTAGTGCCTTCTTTGACTTGTGCAGGAATAGTAAGAACCCTCCATCACTGTCCTCTGTGTGTTGATGATATGTAGTCTACCTTATTAAGTGTGGGTTATAAGATAGGGTCAGTATGATACTGTGGGATATTTAGTCGTAGCAGAGGAATATGTATGGTCTCCTTCAGATAAGTGTCAGGTAGTGAGGGGACAGGTTGCTATGGATGACGGTAGTGCTGACAAGGATCAGAGATAGTAGGCAGCAGGACAGCAGAGATGATTACATGATGCAGATAGTCCTGGGGTAAGACAGTGAAGGAATGAAAGTTTACAGTAGTATTAAATGAAGTTGACAGACAATGGCTTGAGTGCTGGCTCTGTGTGGTGGGGTTAGCTCACAAATGGTTAAATCATCTGTTACATTGGAATGCTTGTTTCACTTTCACCCTCACCTTTCAGCTTTAGAGTTTAGTGAGAAGAAGGGAGGGGGGAGTGTGTGACTGACTCTCTAACGTAGTAGTCTGAGAGCGATGCTCTGCTTGCTTGAAATGAATAGACTTGTAATGAAGATGATCAGGAATTAAGTTTAATATAAACTTGTGTGAATAGGGAACATACATTCTTGCTGTTATTTGTGTACATGTTAGTTCTGTAATTGGTTTGCAGTGCGTTTGATTGTTAAATGGTGTTTTCAATGTGATAATGTCATGTAAGAAAAAATAATAATAATTAAGTTGTTAATAATGTGAGACCTGAGTGTTCCTATTAAGGGAAAAATATTCCAAGGATACTGCAGTTAGCTGTAGGAGTCTAAAACAGTTAAAGCTTTGTTTATCTTACTCCATCACCTCTCCTTGATAAGAGAAATTCCTGAGGGGGGGTTGTTAAGGTTGGAGGATTAAGCGGTTAAGTGTATAGAGAATTATATGTTATTAATAATTATATGAGATAGAAAGACATGACTGTACGATAGATAAAAGTTAATGACAAGTGGCATGGGGGGCGTGGCTTGGCATAGGAGAGGGAGGCCGCACATCTCGGAGCTCCGCTGCCACTGACTCTCAGAAAACCAGAAAACAAAGAAAATAGCCCATACCCGATGATGACTAGAGTGGGGAAGAGGAAGGCAGACCAGCCACAGATCCAGGGATCCCCTATAAGTCGGTTCCTGCACAGAACACACGCCGCCGGAGCGGGAAGACGGCTCTCCAACATGGCACTGGGTCAGCGCGACAAGCCCGCGCTGAAGCAGAGTGGAGATCCAGCAACCCTATCCACAGGCCAGGTGAAGGCAGGAGAGCCCCATGCTGGCACACCGCCAGGGCAGAGAGAGAAGCCCATACAACAGCGGAGCAGAGCCATACCCTGAGGGAAGGAGAAAATCCCCTGCCGACTAGACCCAGGGGCTACAGACAGAAAAGAGCGGGCAGCCAGTACAGGGTGCAGAAGCACCACCTTCAAATGCCGGAGGAGCAGCGCAGCTCCACACCAACACGGAGCAGGGGCAGCAAGAAGGACTAAGGGAGCAGTGGACCAAGAACCCAGGTACCTCACCACCAAACAGAGCCCAACACCCTGAACAGGATGGGAGGGGGAATAGGGCAGAGACCCCGAGGTCACCAGCGAGACATTCCACTGTACCCACACTCTACACAATTGGTAATGAATCCCATGAAACCCCCAGCCAGGGACACAGCCCTAACGCAAAGGGTGGCAGAAAGGGACCTGATGCAGACCATACCCCTCCCCGGAAGGACAACCCAAGCAAGAGCGGGGTAATGCAGGGAGATAATCCTATCCCTATCGCCCGACCTCCTTCTCAACAGAGAGACAACAGCAGAGATATAAATACCTTCCATGACTACAGCTCCCAGTAATTTCCCGAAACAGAAGCTCCTGGCAATCATACAGCGCCACCTGCAGACGATTCCCAAACACTACAAGCACTCTGGGTCATGATACGTGCCCTACCGACCAAAACAGACTTAGAGATGCAGATACGATGTATAGAAGAGAAACACGAGAGGGCCATCGCGGCAGTTAACCACTCAGTACAGGCCTTTACAGAACAGTTGATGGCGCTAGAAGAGAACCCCGAGGTCTCCTATATGGACTTTCAACAGCTAACAAGCTTCATAGAAAAACAGCAGAAACAGCTCAGTGAGTTAACTTTCCACCTCGACGACGTCGAAAACAGAGGCCGCCGCAACAACCTAAAGCTGAGAGGCGCCAGAAGCGCTCTATGAGTGTGTAACAACCGTCTTCAACAAGCTACTACGCCGTCCCGAAGACAGGACAATAGAGCTGGACAGGGTCCACAGAATGATGGGCGGGAGAACAAGGAACCCCAATCTGCCAAGGGATGTCATCTGCCGAGTGCACTTTTACAGACAAAAGGAGGAAATCCAACGCATGGCATGGGAAAGAGGTCCAGTTAACTTTAACGGAGTGGAAATTACTATCTTACCAGATGTCTCCAGACTGACCCTCAATAGTCGGTGACTGATAAGACCACTTGTGGACGCAGCACGCCAGGCGGACGCGACCTACAAATGGGGCCCCCCTTTCATTTAATATTACACAAGCGAGGCCGCCTGTACACCGTCAGATCACCCACAGACCTGGACAGAGCTTTCAGGTTCCTAGAAGTCCTGGCGGTGCCCATTCCAGACTGGACTATGCCCATGGACACGGCACAGAGCAACCCGTGACCCGCGAAGGACCCAGGGAACCTTTCCAACCGGCAAGGCAGCAGGGACCGAGACTAACAACCAATCAAAGAAATCGAGACTTATTGTGCCCCGCCAGCAGATACCCTACGAATGACGGCGGCGCGTTCCCCAGTCTCTTACCCGCCGGACGGGCTGAAAGCTGTCTAATTTTGTCTCTTTGCTTCCTCTTGTTTTTTTCCCACAGTACTACTTCTAATGATAGTGGCATCCCGCAAGTTCCGAGTAAGAAGGTTATAGAGGAACAGATACGGAATCGGTGGTCGTTTTCCTTGTTATCTGATCTCCGAGTTAGACAGCGGCCTTAACAGTAAGTGCACTTCCACGTTACCTCCAGTAGGGCATCAGGGGGCCTGGCTTAACCCCTTTTTTGAGGGGGGGAAACAGGCTCCCTGACTAAAATATAGTTGCTAGCCACCGGGCTAGCCTTAGTTGTGTTTGTCCCGGATTAGTTTTCCTTGTGTGTCGTGTAAGTGTCCATCCCCCCTCCTCTTTTTTTTTCTCTTCTTCTTCCACTCTCCCCTCTCCTTCCCCCTCTCTCTCTATATCTTTCCTGATTCTCAACTTGGTGCTTTCACTACCCCTTCTTTTTGCAACCTGATCTTCTCTCTTTCGCAATGTCAGGCTCCGCTAACCTCTCCATAATCTCCATTAATGCGCAGGAACTGAACGTGCCAGAGAAGAGGTCCTCCATCCTCCACCTCCTCTGGAAAAGGAGAGTACATGTGGCCTTTATCCAGGAGACCCACTTCCGCACGAACAAAAGCCCCAGATTTGCAAACGACAGATTTCCAAACACCTACCACAGCACAAATGCGGAATCCAAGTCCAAAGGGGTCTCCATCCTTATCGCCAACTCCGTCCCATGGGAGCAGGAAGAGGTCCGCTGTGATCCGGGAGGTAGATATATTTTCCTCAAGGGGAAACTCACTGGCACACAAATCACACTAGCGGCCATCTATTCACCCAACTCCAACCAGGTGTCCTTCTTAGAGGAGATCCTGGAGGAGCTGGAGGAATTTCAGGAGGGCACCCTGGTCCTGGGAGGAGATTTTAACATGCCGTTGGACCCAAGAATAGACACATCTAAAGGCAGCGGTAACCTTCCCAGGTCAGCGTACCGCAGGATCAAAAATACATTACACAAGTATCAGTTGGAAGACGCCTGGAGAACCTTACACCCCACCACAAAGGACTACACGTTCTTTTCCCAACCACACAACTCATACTCCAGAATCGATTTTTTCCTCCTCCAACTCTCATCCCTAGCGAATCTAGTCTCGGCTACAATAGACACCATCACATTTTCAAACCACGCAATGATCATACTAGCGCTGAAATTACCTACCCTGCACAATAGAATATGGCATTGGATATTCAATACACGGCGAACTCAGACGAAATCCGCACAACATTAAGGAAATACTTTGAACACAAAGTCACTCCAGAGGTTGACCCACTAACGGTATGGAAAGCACACAAGTGCGTGATACGGGGTTTCTGTGTAGGCCTTGGCTCACGCATTAAAAAGGAACGTAGCGCACATCTCAGGGGACTCCTGGATCAGATCCAGGCACTAGAGTCCTCCCACAAATCAACACTAGACAGAGAGAAGGGAACAGAATTACTACGGTTGAAGGAGCAGGTCCGTTCCCACTGTCTGGGAAAGGCAAAAGTGAGCCTGACGAAATGTAGACGTCATTTCTTTGAATTTGGAGACAAACCGAGCTGCATATTGGCCCGGGCCCTCCGCGCAGCAAGAGCTAGGGCCTACGTTCTACACATTAAGAACTCCGAAGGCCACACACTACATCTTCCCGAACAAATCACAGAAGCGTTTTGGCAATATTACTACTCTTTATATAACCAATCTCCACCACAGTCCGAGCAAGCCAGAGAACACAAGAAAGCTAGGATCCACGAATGCCTACAATGATCAAACATTCGCAGATTCCCAAAGGAGGCCATAGAACTGATGGAGGCCCCAATATCCCCGACTGAGCTAGCAGAAGCGCTGACAGACTCTCAGACAGGGAAAGCGCCAGGTCCAGATGGGCTAACCCTATCATATTATAAGAAATTCGCAGAAACACTTACACCCCACTTCATCCAAGCCTTCAATTCCATAACATCCGGAAACAAAATACCTAGAGATACCCTAACAGCACACATAGCGGTCATCCCTAAAGAAGGGAAGGACCCAGCGCAATGCCAGAGCTACCGCCCCATCTCTTTACTTAACGCAGACCTGAAATTATTTTCTAAAATTCTGGCAAATAGGATCTCCCCCTACTTATGTAACAATACACAAAGACCAAGTCGGCTTCGTCCCATTAAGAGAGGCAAGGGACAACACAACCAAAGCCATTAACCTAATACACCAGGCGCACAGACTCTCCAAATCGATATGCCTTTTATCCACAGATGCAGAAAAGGCATTTGACAGGGTGGAGTGGGACTTCCTATTTGCGACAATTACCCACGTGGGTATGGGCCCTAACATGTTACACTGGATTACAGGCCTATATTCCAGCCCATCCGCGTCCGTTAGAGTAAACAGCCAGCTTTCAAAGCCATTTTCCATTTCAAATGGTACAAGGCAGGGCTGCCCTCTATCGCCACTGATCTTTATAATATGCCTGGAGCCACTGTTGTCACAAATACTTAATAACCCAAACGTTAAAGGGATCACGGTGGGGGAGGAAGAATATAAGATCGCCGCATATGCGGACGACCTCCTGTTCTTTATCTCCAACCCACGAATCTCCTTACCAAACCTATTGGCAGAAATTAACCACTATTCCAAAATATCAAACTTTAAAATAAACTATCATAAGTCAGCAGCTCTTAACATCTCTCTCCCACAACATTTTGTGGAGGAATTAAAGGACTCGTTCTCATTTCAGTGGGAAAAGAATCACATTCAATACTTGGGGACCAAGCTAACGCCAAACATTGAGGACCTATACCCCGCCTATTTTCCAGCACTCTTAAGCGAAATTCGACAAGACCTCAACTCTTGGACCAAAGGGACTTTCTCTTGGTTCGGCAGGGGAGCAATAATCAAAATTAATATACTCCCCAGTATACTATACCTACTTCAGGCCCTTCCCATACAAGTGCCAAGGCTCTTCGTCCAGCATTTACAATCACTCACGTCCACATTCATATGGGCAGGAAAGGCCCCACGGATAGCAAGAGACACTTTATCTCGGCCGAAAAGCGAGGGGGGCATGGGACTACTAGATTACGTAAAATACCACCAGGCAGTACACTTAGTACGCATGGTGGACTGGCACCGGCATGCAGCCCTTAAACAGTGGATAGCAACAGAACAAACAGCAGCCCTGGCGCCGTTAGTAGCTCTCCCATGGTCTGAGGGACAAGCCCCCACAGAACTAGCACTCCATCCTACAATCGGCCCCACGCTAGGGATCGCCATCAAAGTACTAGCCAGGAAAGACATTTCTCCCAGGCCCTCACCCATGTTCCCGGTTCTGGGTAACCCGAGATTTCCCCCAGGCAATGAGAACAAAGTATTCCGTGCAAGGATTACCGAAGGCAGATTCCGGGCAGAACATTTTATGCAAGAAGGCCAGTGGCTCCCACTGGAAATGCTCAGAGGGAATACGGACTCACCCCAACTCCCATTATGGCAGGCATTACAAGTAAGACACTTTCTATCTACGCTACCCCGCCCCACTACTTTTGCCTGCCCAAAAACACAATTTGAAGTCATCTGTAGGGAGAAGGGACCCTCAGGCATACGCTATCCAAAATGTACAACATACTAAACACACAACCTGAGGCCTCACCACCTAAGTACATGAATAAATGGGAAGAAGAGTTGGGAGTCACACTTACACCGGAGGAAAGAGATAGAATTTTCATCATCACACACTCGGTTTCAATATTGAGCAAAATACAAGAATCTGGATACAAGGTTCTCACCAGGTGGTATAGGGTGCCCTCCCACTTGCATAGAATATTCCCGACAGTCCCCCCCACATGTTGGAGATGCGGGGCGGAGCAAGGGACAATGTTACATGTCTTTTGGGACTGCTCGGTCCTAGCGAGCTTTTTGATCAGAGGTGTGGCAGATAGCATCTAGATTCACCCACTACCCCCTGCCAAAATCCCCGGCCTTCTTCCTCCTGCATCACAGCGATATACCACTGGCGACCTACAAAGAATCTATAGTACGTTTTCTAGTGAGTGCGGCAAGATCATGCATTCCTAAACTTTGGAGACAGACAACCTCACCAACAATGGCTCTATGGCTCAATACAGTAAGGAGGATCATGGAGATGGAGGACTTCACTGCGGTACTAAGGGGCACACAGGAAAGCTTCAGGAACATATGGTATCACTGGATGGTGTTCCAGGAATCTGAGGAATATCGCTCGTTAATGGATCACTAAACGACAAAAGCGAAACCTGACCACATAGCTATACTCCACGCAACTTAATGGTTGAGTTTTATTTTATTTTTCCCCTAAATGTGTCCCCCTGGTTAATCCCCCTTGTGTCACGTCTGTCTAATTGGTCATGTTAGTTTATATAATATAGAAAGAAAAGAAACACAGATGACGAACAGAAGGACAACGAGTCTTGAATGTTGCAATAAGTTAAGTCTTCCTTTTATTCACAACAAAGAAAAACTGTTCTAATTCTTTGGTATGGTAATGTTCATAAAGTTGGTGTGACGGTGCGCAATGAACACTATGTAAACTGTAATCAAGTTATAATCTGAAAAATAAAGAATAAAAAAAAAAGTTAATGACAAGTCTTCAAGCCGTGATGACCGTAAAATGTGGGATTAAGCTTCTTAACTGTACCTACACCCCACAGATAAGCGATCCATGTTATACATTGAGTTTGCTGTTTCCACCTGTGGGCAAGGACCTGCTGTTGTCTCTGATCCTGGGGTTATACTTGCTTTGCGCTACCTGGTAATGGGACCAAGGCAGATTACGGGAGACTGCCTGAGGGACACTATATGGAGAGAAGAACCATGGAGGCACACTGTTTTCTGGGATATGGCCTGAGCTACAAAGAGCACACGCAGACGTGTGATGGTTGTGTGGTCACAGGTACCTAGAACAGGTGCCAGGTACAGGCCCTAACGGGATTGTGCTTTGGTACAACTGATAATGCCTGTGCACCTCATGACCTCCGAGGGCAACAGCAAGGGCCGTGTCCGGAAAACTAGGAATTCCTCTCCCAAAGGTTCCTTTGACGCCATCAGGGGTCCTAAGGGGGGTACTGAACGAGTATAGGGCAAGAAATCAGATGGCTGCAGCGGGTTTGAGTCTCTTCTTGCAGGGTGGGCAACAGTGGATAAAAATGTAGACTGGATTAATTACACATACTATAACCAACAGAGATTTGTTAATTATACAAGAGATGCAATTAGGGGCCTAGAGGAACAACTAGGACATACCTTACTTATTACATGGCAAAATAGAATGGCTCTTGATATGTTACTAGCAGAAAAAGGAGAAGTTTGTAAAATGATTGGAGGATATTGTTGTACTTTCATTCCTAATAACACGGCACCAGATGATACCTGAGCACTGGAAGGGGTAAATGCATAATAAAATGAACTAGCTGATAACTCTGGCATAGACGATCCATTCAGGGACTGGTTGAAAGCTTGTTCGGACACTGGTCACAAGTTATATACTCCACACTAGTCTCTGTGTCAGTATTTGCCTCCATTCTAGTACTCTGTGGTTGCTGCTGTATTCCATGTATCCGAGGAGCACTGCATCAGCCAGTGCCCGATTAACCAATCACAGCCATTCAATGATGTCATTCAGTGATGTCATTCAGTGGTGCAAGCCTCTGGTTTGCACCACTGCCTCTCCCCCTGTGCCCCAACCTGCCACTGAGATCCAACCCCCCTCTCAGGACACAGGCACGACCGTCTCCTGGCCTGCACCCACATGCTCACCTCCGCTGTCCTCGGCCCCATCCAGCAATGTCTCTCAGCGCAGCGTCCAGCCGTCGCTAGCGCAACTGTTTGAACGCAAGTACGCCGTCGTGCACATAGCCAAATTGATCAGCCTGGAGATGCTGCCGTATAGGCTTGTGGAAACGGAGGCTTTCAAAAACATGATGGCGGCGGCGGCCCCGCGCTACTCGGTTCCCAGTCGCCACTACTTTTCCCGATGTGCCGTCCCAGCCCTGCACGACCACGTCTCCCGCAACATTGTACGCACCCTCACCAACGCGGTTACTGCCAAGGTCCACGTAACAACGGACACGTGGACAAGCACAGGCGGAGAGGGCAACTATATCTCCCTGACGGCACATTGGGTGAATTTAGTGGAGGCTGGGACCGAGTCAGAGCCTGGGACCGCTCACGTCCTACCCACCCCCAGAATTGCGGGCCCCAGCTCAGTGGTGGTATCTGCGGTGGTGTATGCTTCCTCCACTAAACCACCCTCCTCCTCCTCCTCCTCCTCCTCCTCCTACGCAACCTCTGTCTCACAATCAAGATGTGTCAGCAGCAGCACGTCGCCAGCAGTCGGTGTCGCGCGGCGTGGCAGCACAGCGGTGGGCAAGCGTCAGCAGGCCGTGCTGAAACTACTTAGCTTAGGAGAGAAGAGGCACATGGCCCACGAACTGCTGCAGGGTCTGAGAGCAGACCGACCGCTGGCCTTCGCCACTGAGCCTCCAACCGGGCATGGTCGTGTGTGACAACGGCCGTAACCTGGTGGCGGCTCTGCAGCCTCACGCACGTGCCATGCCTGGCCCACGTCTTTAATTTGGTGGTTCAGCGGTTTCTGAAAAGCTACCCACGTTTGTCAGACCTGCTCGGAAAGGTGCGCCGGCTCAGCGCACATTTCCGCAAGTCCAACACGGACGCTGCCACCCTGCGGACCCTGCAACATCGGTTTAATCTGCCAGTGCACTGACTGCTGTGCGACGTGCCCACACGGTGGAACTCTATGCTTCACATGTTGGCCAGGCTCTATGAGCAGCGTAGAGCTATAGTGGAATACCAACTCCAACATGGGCGGCGTAGTGGGAGTCAGCCTCCTCAATTCTTTACAGAAGAGTGGGCCTGGTTGGCAGACATCTGCCAGGTCCTTGGAAACTTTGAGGAGTCTACCCAGATGGTGAGCGGTGATGCTGCAATCATTAGCGCAATCAAGAAGGAAAATACTGTGGCAGCAGACAGCGATGCAGTAAAACTTCTTCCTTTATTCCTCCACACACATACGACGTTTCGATCAACACAGTGATCTTTGTCAAGTACAAATACACCCTTAGTTACAGACTATATATAGTGAAACAACAATTAAAATCCCACATGTAACAGCTGAACAGTACCTAATTCGCATGTGCTCACGTCCTCCATGGCTCCCGATGCTTCCGGTTTGTCATCTGAACGAGTGCGCCTGTGCATGATTTAGCCACTATCGCGAGATTTAGAAGAGCAAGAGGAATCTTGAGGGACTGATCGCGCATGCGCCTGGAGTCCTGCGATGCCGCTGATATAACTATTGGACTCTATTTAGTAAAAGAGACTTCAGAAGTTAAGTGCGCATGCGCTAGCAGTTCCACTGCTCTAATAGCAATAGAAGTATCGCTGGTCCACGGAGAAGACTATATGTAGTGGCAAACAGTATTAATTATAAATAAGATGCTGTTTATAGGTAGTCTTATAGGGAAAACTAGCTCCAACACAACAAATCCATATTATATATATATATATATATATATATATATATATATATACATACATACATACATACATACACACACATATACATATACACATATATATATATACATATATACACATATATATATATATATATATATTCCACAGCAACATTAAACAATAATGGTAATATTGATCAGCCTCATATATCTGTATGTTGATTTAGCAACAAACTTTTTATTGGAGAGTGAGATATGGAGAAAATGATGTCCATTATTGAAATAAATGTCAAAATATAAATAATCTTGGGTAATAACCCTAATATATTAATAATCAATAATCTACCATATCTCACAGCAATATGTCTTTAATCATAGTTCATATCTCATACATATGACTCATGGGTCCAACAATTAGAGTACAGCTCCCTCTATTATCATAACCTATAGTGATACCTCATAAAGCAGCCAATACATAGAATGATATCATATTTATTTATTATGCACATTAGCACACATTAATGCACAAAATATTTTTTTTGGGGGGGGGGGGGGGGGGGGAGTTTATACTGGAAGCCAAACAACAAGTAATGGAACAACAAGGAGTCCGGAGCACATGCATCAAACAGGTATCTGTAACATAAAATAAAAGGTAATTAAAATCAAATACCGTAGATGAGATTATGTATACATAATTTGCAGATAGAGAAAGTGCACATTAGTCTGACACATGACTATCAACTGGACCTATTTATATACAGGACATAATGGGATACTCTATATTAAGACCCTTGGGGGAAAGGGTATCAAGTTCGTGTATCCAACGGATCTCTTTACATTTAAGGATTCCCTCCCGGTCCCCACCTTGAGGCAGTGGGGCAACAGAGTCAATGACCCTAAATTTGAGCTGACTGATTGTATGGTGAAATTCAGCAAAATGTTTTGAGATTGGTAGATCTGTCTTTCTTGTACGGATAGTGCTTTTATGCTACTACGCTAGCATTGGAGTCCGCTGTAGGCACGCGATTGCTGATGGTTTGTGCAGAGGCCTATGTCCTGGGTGCAGTGAAAGTCCGCTTCCAGCCTAGGATTGCTGAATGTGTGGGCCGAGGCCTATGCCATGTTTGGCCGCTCAGATCAATTTTTTGTTCATGTCTTGGGTTTCCTAGGACCCACCTATGCTGTTGGTGCAAACTTAGTTCCCATTGTGGTGTTTGACCTGTCTGGCACAAAGGCACTGACTGACTTGGGTAGGGGGCAGAGCGCTGACTGCTTTCCCCTTGCAGTGTGGATTGAGCTATGCGACACCTTGACAGAATGAATACTGTGTGGCACATGGATTCCCCATTGCTATGCCCACGTTTGCAGCTCCTGACGGAGGTGGCACAGGATTGGAGTTCTCATTGCTTCTGTACAGCATTGTGGGCTATCGCCCCGCCCCTTTTAAAGAGGGTCGCTGCCTGGCCCTGCTAACCCTCTGCAGTGTGTGCCTCCGGTTCCTCCTCATGGCAGACGCACTTATAAATAGACATGAGGGTGGTGTGGCTATGAGGCCAGTGTGTGGCATGAGGGCAGCTGAAGGCTGCGCAAGGACACTTTGGTGTGCGCTGTGGACACTGGGTCGTGCGGGGGGGGGGGGGGTTGGGCAGCATGTAACCCAGGAGAAGTGGCAGCGGAGTGTCATGCAGGCAGTGATTGTGCCTTGTTGGAGGTAGTGTGGTGCTTAGCTGAGGTATGCCTTGCTAATGAGGGTTTTTCAGAAGAAAAAATTGTTCGGGGGGGGGCCACTCTTGCCGCTATTGTGGCTTAATAGTGGGACCTGGGAACTTGAGATGCAGCCCAACATGTAGCCCTTCGCCTGCCCTATCCGTTTCAGTGTCAATTTCTTGAATTTCCCAGATTTTCAGAAATGAGAACCTTAGCGAGCATCGGCGATATACAAAAATGCTCGGGTCGCCCATTGACTTCAATGGGGTTCGTTACTCAAAACGAACCCTCGAGCATCGCGGAAAGTTCGACTTGAGTAACGAGCACCTGAGCATTTTGGTGCTCCCTCATCTCTAATTATGACATCATAATGGAGTTCTATATTACATTATAATGAAGTTTTACGTTGTATCTTTTGTTATTACTAGATTGTGACATCATAATGGAGTTGTAAATTCTACCCCCTACTATAATTACATTATGACATCATAATGCAGTTTTACATTATGACATCATAATGGAGTTCTATATTACATAATAATATTGTTCTACATTGTATCTTTTGTTATTACTAGATTATGACATCATAATGGAGTTGTAAATTATATTACCTGCTATAAATAAATTATGACATCATAAAGCAGTTTTACATTATGACATCATAATGGAGTTCTATACTACATTATAATGAAGTTCTACATTGTATCTTTTGTTATTACTAGATTGTGACATCATAATGGAGTTGTAAATTCAATCCCCTGCCATAAATACATTATGACATCATAATGCAGTTTTACATTATGACATCATAATGGCGTTCTATATTACATAATAATGTTTTTCTACATTGTATCTTTTGCTATTACTAGATTCTGACATCATAATGGAGTTGTAAATCCTATCCCCTACTATGAATACATTATTACATCATAATGCAGTTTCACATTATGACATCATAATGGCGTTCTATATTACATAATAATGTTGTTCTACGTTGTATCTTTTGTTACTACTAGATTGCGACATCATAATGAAGTTGTAAATTCTATCCCCTACTATAAAAACATTATGACATCATAATGCAGTTTTACATTATGACATCATAATAGAGTTCTATATTACATTATAATTATGTTGTATCTTTTATTACTAGATTGTGACATCATAATGGAGTTGTAAATTCTATCCTCTACCATGAACAGATTATGACATCATAATGCAGTTTTACATTATGACATCATAATGGAGTTCTATATTACATTATAATTAAGTTGTATGTTGTATCTTTTGTTATTACTAATTTGTGACATCATAATGGAGTTTTAAATACTATCCCCTACCATGAATAGATTATGACATCTTAATGCAGTTTTACATTACATTATGACATCCTAATATAGTTCTATACTAAATTATAATGAAGTTCTACATTGTATCTTTTGTTATTACTAGATTGTGACATCATAATGCAGTTGTAAATTCTACCCCCTACTATAAATACATTATGACATCATAATGCAGTTTTACATTATGACATCATAATGGAGTTCTATATTATATTATAATGAAGTTCTACAAAGTATCTTCTGTTATTACTAGATTGTGACATCATAATGGAGTTGTAAATCCTATCCCCTACAATAAATACATTATGACATCATAATGAAGTTTCACATTATGACATCATAATGGAGTTCTATATTACATAAAAATGCTGTTCTACGTTGTATTTTTTGTTATTACTAGATTGTGACATCATAATGATATTGTAAATTCTATCCCCTACCATGAATAGATTATGACATCATAATGCAGTTTTACATTATGACATCATAATGGAGTTCTATATTACAAAGTAGTGTTGTTCTACGTTGCATCTTTTGTTATTACTAGATTGTGATATCATAATGGAGTTGTAAATTCTATTACTTGCTATGAATAGATTATGACATCATAATGCAGTTTTACATTATGACATCATAATAGAGTTCTATACTACATTATAATGAAGTTCTACATTACATCTTTTGTTATTACTAGATTCTGACATCATAATGGAGTTGTAAATTCTATCCCCTACTATGAATACATTATGACGTCATAATGCAGTTTAATATTATGACATCATAATGAAGTTCTATATTACATAATAATGTTGTTCTATGTTGTATCTTTTGTTATTACTAGATTGTGACATCATAATGCAGTTGTAAATTCTATCCCCTACTATAAATACATGATGACATCATAATGCAGTTTTACATTATGACATCATAATGGAGTTCTATATTACATAATAATGTTGTTCTACGTTGTATCCTTTAATAGTACTAGATTGTGACATCATAATGGAGTTGTAAATTCTATCCCCTACCATGAATAGATTATGACATCATAATGCAGTTTTACATTACATGATGACATCATAATGGAGCTCTATATTATAATATAATGAAGTTCTACGTTGCATCTTTTGTTATTACTAATTTGTGACATCATAATGCAGTTTTAAATACTATCCCCTACCATGAATAGATTATGACATCATAATGCAGTTTTACATTACATTATGACATCCTAATATAGTTCTATACTAAATTATAATTTCACTGTGAAAGTACCCCAGAAATATTAGATTACCATTCTTCATTTGGGGCATTTGAGTACAAAAGACAGAGGCTATTTGTCTTGATCCTGATGAATCGGCTCACTTATTACATCAGGGCCGTAGAAACACGTCGATTAAATATTATTTGTCTATCATCCTTAGCCTTCTGAAATAAAATTTATACCGTTATTACCACTGTATAAATAGCAATATAACCGTACCTGTAAATCTATTAAGGGAACGGTAATTAACATCGGTATAGCGGATCACCACGATAAGGTGATATACCTATCCCCTGTCCTGTATGTTCTTTGGGTGTTTGTATGTTTATGTTCGTCTAGTTTTCTGATGTGTGCTGGGCCATTTGGTGGTGTGATTTAGTGTATTTTAAATAAAGTCCTATAATAAAAGTTATATTTTAATAATAGAACAGATTATCTAATCTAATATTTCTGGGGTAGTTTCACAGTGAAATTGTATTTCATTTAAAGGACCCCACCTGTCCCAGTGACGACTGTATACTAAATTATAATGAAGTTCTACATTGTATCTTTTGTTATTACTAGATTGTGACATCATAATGGAGTTGTAAATTCTACCCCCTACTATAAATACATTATGACATCATAATGCAGTTTTACATTATGACATCATAATAGAGTTCTATATTACATAATAATGTTGTTCTACGTTGTATCTTTTGTTATTACTAGATTGTGACATCATAATGGAGTTGTAAATTCTATTATCTGCTATGAATAGATTATGACATCATAATGCAGTTTTACATTATGACATCATAATGGAGTTCTATACTACATTATAATGAAGTTCTACAAAGTATCTTCTGTTATTACTAGATTGTGACATCATAATGGAGTTGTAAATCCTATCCCCTACAATAAATACATTATGACATCATAATGCAGTTTCACATTATGACATCATAATGCAGTTTTACATTATGACATCATAATAGAGTTCTATACTACATTATAATGAAGTTCTACATTACATCTTTTGTTATTACTATATTCTGACATCATAATGGTGTTGTAAATTCTATCCCCTACTATGAATACATTATGACGTCATAATGCAGTTTAATATTATGACATCATAATGGAGTTCTATATTACATAATAATGTTGTTCTATGTTGTATCTTTTGTTATTACTAGATTGTGACATCATAATGCAGTTGTAAATTCTATCCCCTACTATAAATACATGATGACATCATAATGCAGTTTTACATTATGACATCATAATGGAGTTCTATATTACATAATAATGTTGTTCTACGTTGTATCCTTTAATAGTACTAGATTGTGACATCATAATGGAGTTGTAAATTCTATCCCCTACCATGAATAGATTATGACATCATAATGCAGTTTTACATTACATGATGACATCATAATGGAGCTCTATATTACAATATAATGAAGTTCTACGTTGCATCTTTTGTTATTACTAATTTGTGACATCATAATGCAGTTTTAAATACTATCCCCTACCATGAATAGATTATGACATCATAATGCAGTTTTACATTACATTATGACATCCTAATATAGTTCTATACTAAATTATAATTTCACTGTGAAAGTACCCCAGAAATATTAGATTACCATTCTTCATTTGGGGCATTTGAGTACAAAAGACAGAGGCTATTTGTCTTGATCCTGATGAATCGGCTCACTTATTACATCAGGGCCGTAGAAACACGTCGATTAAATATTATTTGTCTATCATCCTTAGCCTTCTGAAATAAAATTTATACCGTTATTACCACTGTATAAATAGCAATATAACCGTACCTGTAAATCTATTAAGGGAACGGTAATTAACATCGGTATAGCGGATCACCACGATAAGGTGATATACCTATCCCCTGTCCTGTATGTTCTTTGGGTGTTTGTATGTTTATGTTCGTCTAGTTTTCTGATGTGTGCTGGGCCATTTGGTGGTGTGATTTAGTGTATTTTAAATAAAGTCCTATAATAAAAGTTATATTTTAATAATAGAACAGATTATCTAATCTAATATTTCTGGGGTAGTTTCACAGTGAAATTGTATTTCATTTAAAGGACCCCACCTGTCCCAGTGACGACTGTATACTAAATTATAATGAAGTTCTACATTGTATCTTTTGTTATTACTAGATTGTGACATCATAATGGAGTTGTAAATTCTACCCCCTACTATAAATACATTATGACATCATAATGCAGTTTTACATTATGACATCATAATAGAGTTCTATATTACATAATAATGTTGTTCTACGTTGTATCTTTTGTTATTACTAGATTGTGACATCATAATGGAGTTGTAAATTCTATTACCTGCTATGAATAGATTATGACATCATAATGCAGTTTTACATTATGACATCATAATGGAGTTCTATACTACATTATAATGAAGTTCTACAAAGTATCTTCTGTTATTACTAGATTGTGACATCATAATGGAGTTGTAAATCCTATCCCCTACAATAAATACATTATGACATCATAATGCAGTTTCACATTATGACATCATAATGCAGTTTTACATTATGACATCATAATGGAGTTCTATACTACATTATAATGAAGTTCTACATAGTATCTTCTGTTATTACTAGATTGTGACATCATAATGGAGTTGTAAATCCTATCCCCTACAATAAATACATTATGACATCATAATGCAGTTTCACATTATGACATCATAATGGCGTTCTATATTACATAATAATGTTTTTCTACATTGTATCTTTTGTTATTACTAGATTCTGACATCATAATGGAGTTGTAAATCCTATCCCATACTATGAATACATTATTACGTCATAATGCAGTTTCACATTATGACATCATAATGGAGTTCTATATTACATAATAATGTTGTTCTACGTTGTATCTTTTGTTATTACTAGATTCTGACATCATAATGGAGTTGTAAATTCTATTACCTGCTATGAATAGATTATGACATCATAATGCAGTTGTACATTACGACATCAAAATAGAGTTCTATACTACATTATAATGAAGTTCTACATTGTATCTTTTGCTAATACAAGATTGTGACATCATAATGGAGTTGTAAATTCTATCCCCTACCATGAATAGATTATGACATCATAATGCAGTTTTACATTACGTTATGACATCATAACAGAGTTCTATACTAAATTATAATGAAGTTCTACATTGTATCTTTTGTTATTACTAAATTGTGACATCATAATGGAGTTGTAAATCCTATCCACTACAATGAATACATTATGACATCATAATGCAGTTTCACGTTATGACATCATAATGGAGTTCTATATTACATAAAAATGCTGTTCTACATTGTATCTTTTGTTATTACTAGATTGTGACATCATAATGGAGTTGTAAATTCTACCCCCTACTATAAATACATTATGACATCATAATGAAGTTTCACATTATGACATCATAATGAATTCTATATTACATAAAAAGGCTGTTCTACATTGTATCTTTTGTTATTACTAGATTGTGACATCATAATGATATTGTAAATTTGATCCCCTACCATGAATAGATTATGACATCCTAATGCAGTTTTACATTACGACATCATAATAGAGTTCTATACTAAAATATAATGGATTTCTACATTGTATCTTTTGTTATTACTAGATTGTGACATCATAATGCAGTTGTAAATGCTATCCCCTACTATGAATAGATTATGATGTCATAATGCAGTTTCACATTATGACATCATAATGAAGTTCTATATTACATAATGTTTTTCTACTTTGTATCTTTTATTATTATTAGATTGTGACATAATGGAGTTGTAGATTCTATCCCCTACCATGAATAGATTATGACATCATAATGCAGTTTTACATTATGACATCATAATGGTGTTCTATATTAAATAAAAATGTTGTTCTACGTTGTATCTTTTTTTATTACTAGATAGTCACATCATAATGGAGTTGTAAATTCTATCCTCTACCATGAATAGATTATGACATCATAATACAGTTTTACATTACATTATGACATCATAACAGAGTTCTATACTAAATTATAATGAAGTTCTACATTGTCTTTTCTGTTATTACTAGATTGTGACATGACAATTGAGTTGTAAATTCTATCCCCTACTATAAATACATTATGACATCATAATGCACTTTTACATTATGACATCATAATAGAGTTCTATATTACATAATAATGTTGTTCTACATTGTATCTTTTGTTATTACTAGATTGTGACATCATAATGGTGTTGTAAATTATATCCCTTATTATGAATACATTATGACATCATAATGCAGTTTTAAATTATGACATCATAATGGAGTTGAAAATTCTATCCCCTACCATAAATACATTATGACATCATAATGCAGTTTTACAATATGACATCATAATGCAGTTCTATACTACATTATAATGAAGTTCTACATTGTATGTTTTGTTATTACTGGATTGTGACATCATAATGGAGTTGTAAATTCTATTACCTGTTATGAATAGATTATGACATCATAAGGCAGTCTTACATTATGACATCATAATGCAGTTCTATACTACATTATAAAGAAGTTCTACATTGTATCTTTTGTTATTACTAGATTAAGAGATCATAATGGAGTTGTAAATTCTATCCCCTACCATGAATAGATTATGACATCATAATGCAGTTTTGCATTATGACATCATAATCGAATTCTATATTACATAATAATGTTGTTCTACATTGTATCTTTTGTTATCACTAGATTGTGACATCATAATGGAGTTGTAAATTCTATTACCTGCTATGAATAGATTATGACATTATAATGCAGTTTTACATTATGACTAGAGATGAGCGAGCGTACTCGGAAAAGCACTACTCGCTCGAGTAATTTGCTTTATTCGAGTATCGCTGTGCTCGTCCCTGAAGATTCGGGTGCCGCTGCGGCTGACAGGTGAGTCGCAGCGGGGGGCTGGGGAGAGCGGGTGGGAGAGAGGGAGAAAAAAGATCTTACCTCCGTTCCTCCCCGCTCTCCCCTGCAGCTCCCCGCTCCTTGCCGGCACCCGAATCTTCAGGGACGAGCACAGCGATACTCGGATAAAGCAAATTACTCGAGCGAGTAGTGCTTTTCCGAGTACGCTCGCTCATCTCTAATTATGACATTATAAAGCAGTTCTAGACTACATTATAATGAAGTTCTACATTCTATCTTTTGTTATTACTAGATTAAGAGATCATAATGGAGTTGTAAATTCTATCCCCTACCATAAATAGATTATGACATCATAATGCAGTTTTACATTACATTATGACATCATAATGGAGTTCTATACTACATTATAAAGAAGTTCTACATTGTATCGTTTGTTATTACTAAATTGTCACATCATAATGGAGTTGTAAATTCTATCACCTGCTATGAATAGATTATGACATCATAATGCAGTTTTACATTATGACATCATAATGGAGTTCTATTTTACATTATAAATAAGTTGTATGTTGTATCTTGTTATTAATACATTGTGACATCATAATGGAGTTGTAAATTCTATCCCCTACGATTAATAGATTATGACATCATAATGCAGTTTTACATTACATTATGACATGTTAATGGAGTTCTATACTACATTATAATGAAGTTCTACATTGCATCTCTTGTTATTACTAGATTGTGACATCATAATGGTGTTGCAAATTCTATCCCCTACTATAAATACATTATGACATCATAATGCAGTTTTACATTATGACATCATAATGGAGTTCTATATTACATAATAATGTTGTTCTACATTGTATCCTTTGTTACTACTAGATTGTGACATCATAATAGAGTTGTAAATTCTATCCCTTACCATGAATAGATTATGACATCATAATGCAGTTTTACATTACATTATGACATCATAATGGAGTTCTATATCTATATATATAAAATTGAATGTATGTCTGTCTGCGTGCGTGTCTGTTTGTCCTTTATGCGCTACTACACCATTCATCCGATCGCCATGAAACTTTGGGAAGTTGTTAAGTACACTCCTGGGAAGATTATAGGCATAGTACAAATATCCTACGATAAATGGCGCGCGAGCGTCGTCGAAAGTTACGCCCCCCCCCACGTAGATCGAATAAGTAAGCCACCTGCTATTGTGATGTCATCACTGATGTCATCAACATCGGACGCCCTTGAACATGCCCCAACATGTTCTATAAAGCTGCATTGTGATGTCATTAAGGCTGTATTATGACACGTACAGCTTGGAACCACTAGAGCACGCCAGCCAATTACCATTGGAGTTGGAAGTGGGTAAACAAGTACTAGGATATCTTCCTAAGAAGCCACAGCAGCCGGATAAATTGTATGTTCCACCCAACGGCTATTTTATTCAGCCCGCAAGGGGGAAGCAGCGGCCTACAAAATCTCATTCAGGTAGGTAGGTTCAGTTCTTGGAGGTTGGGGAATGCTTATGGGCAAGGCCTTATGTCTCATCCCAACTTAATTCTCTCACTTCCCAATGTCATAGAAACTTAAAATTTGGCACGAGCATTGATTATGTCATAAATAGGAAAAGTTAATGGGTCCCAACTCGATTATTCAATTCAAAGCGCCAAAGAATTAGCGTTCAAATTTTACGTACGGAATCTAATTCTCTCATTTCCTGATGTCATAGATAGATAGATAGATAGACTGTATGCAATAACCCTGATAGATAGATAGATAGATAGATAGATAGATAGATAGATAGATAGATAGATAGACTGTATGCAATGACACGTACAGCTTGAAACCATAAATACTAGAGCACGCCAGCCATTTACAGTCAGTCTCCATTGGAGTTGGAAGTGGGCAAACATGTACTAGGCTATCTTCCCAAGAAGCCACAGCAGCCGGATAAATTGGATGTTCCACCCAACGGCTATTTTATTCAGCCTGCAAGGGGGAAGCAGCGGCCTACAAAACCTCAGTGGTCGCTGCTGCCGTCATCTAGATATATAAAAACGAATGTATGTATGTATGTCTGTCTTCGCAGCAACGCGCGACGGGTACGCTAGTCCTGCATAAAAAGATCTACTTCCCAAGCTGACTTTCTGTTAGAGGAGCAGACAGCAGAGGCCGAAAAACAATACATAGCGAACCCTACAGACACCAACAAAACAAGCTGGCTAGGATTACTTAGCTTACTTAGACATTAATTACATGTTAAAACCAAATGGAAAATCTTCTTTACGCGGCAATATTTTTTAGAAATGGGTAACCAGTCGAGTCCCCGTTTGGCCAATTAATGAAACAAAACGGGCTAACCAACTCTGTCCTCACAATTAAAGTGGCTGATGGACGGATACTCACGGAGGCCCAATCTATAACAACCAGGTTTAGGGAATACTATACCAATCTATATACTTCAACAAGTGAAATGTCGATGTTGGATAATTTGGCCTATCTAGAAGACCTTGCCTTCCCGTCCCTTTCTGCTGAACAAATAGCACTATTAGGCCTCATGTCTACGGGGAAAAGAAGCGTACCCGTCGCGCGTTGCTGCGAAGACAGACAGACATACATACATTCGTTTTTATATATCTAGATGACGGCAGCAGCGACCACTGAGGTTTTGTAGGCCGCTGCTTCCCCCTTGCAGGCTGAATAAAATAGCCGTTGTGTGGAACATCCAATTTATCCGGCTGCTGTGGCTTCTTGGGAAGATAGCCTAGTACATGTTTGCCCACTTCCAACTCCAATGGAGACTGACTGTAAATGGCTGGCGTGCTCTAGTATTTATGGTTCCAAGCTGTACGTGTCATTGCATACAGTCTGTCTATCTATCTATCTATCTATCTATCTGGGTTATTGCATACAGTCTATCTATCTATCTATCTATGACATCAGGAAATGAGAGAATTAGATTCCGTACGTAAAATTTGAACGCTAATTCTTTGGCGCTTTGAATTGAATAATCGAGTTGGGACCCATTAACTTTTCCTATTTATGACATAATCAATGCTCGAGCCAAATTTCAAGTTTCTATGACATTGGGAAATGAGAGAATTAAATTCCGTACATAAAATTTGGACGCTAATTCTTTTGCGCTTAGAATTGAATAATCGAGTTGGGATGAGACATAAGGCCTTGCCCATAAGCATTCCCCAACCTCCAAGAACTGAACCTACCTACCTGAATGAGATTTTGTAGGCCGCTGCTTCCCCCTTGCGGGCTGAATAAAATAGCCGTTGGGTGGAACATACAATTTATCCGGCTGCTGTGGCTTCTTAGGAAGATATCCTAGTACTTGTTTACCCACTTCCAACTCCAATGGTAATTGGCTGGCGTGCTCTAGTGGTTCCAAGCTGTACGTGTCATAATAGAGCCTTAATGACATCACAATGCAGCTTATGAGAACATGTTGGGGCATGTTTGCGCGTTGCTGCGAAGACAGACATACATACATACTACGTTTTTATATATCTAGATGACGGCAGCAGCGACCACTGAGGTTTACCGCTGGGGTATGTCACTCTTATTACTAATGGGGGGAGTGTCACTATTATTACTGCTGTGGGATGTCACTATTATCGCTGGGGTGAAGGTGTCACTATTACCGCTGGGGTATGTGTACATGTGGCAGAAATGGGCAGGGCTCTTTCAGAATAGACCGGGTGCAGATTTTGACTGCTTTTTAGATGCGGAAATGCTGCAGAATTTTCCACAGAAATCTCCGCTGAGCACATTCTGCAGTATTTCCGCGTCCAAAAAGCAGTCAGAATCTGCACCCGGTCTATTCTGAAACAGCCTTGTCCTTTTTAGAACGACGGGGGTAAAATCATACGTTGTGATAAGCCCCGCCCCCTGACGTGTTGGCACTTTGCGATACATAAGTGGGTTTTGGGTTGTAGTTTGGGCACTCGGTCCCTAAAAGGTTCGCCATCACTGGCCTAGTACATGTTTGCCCACTTCCAACTTCAATGGAGACTGACTGTAAATGGCTGGCGTGCTCTAGTATTTATGGTTTCAAGCTGTACGTGTCATTGCATACAGTCTATCTATCTATCTATCTATCTATCAGGGTTATTGCATACAGTCTATCTATCTATCTATCTATGACATCAGGAAATGAGAGAATTAGATTTTGTAGGCCGCTGCTTCCCCCTTGCGGGCTGAATAAAATAGCCGTTGGGTGGAACATACAATTTATCCGGCTGCTGTGGCTTCTTAGGAAGATATCCTAGTACTTGTTTACCCACTTCCAACTCCAATGGTAATTGGCTGGCGTGCTCTAGTGGTTCCAAGCTGTACGTGTCATAATAGAGCCTTAATGACATCACAATGCAGCTTTATAGAACACTAGCGTACCCGTCGCGCGTTGCTGCGAAGACAGACATACATACATACATTCGTTTTTATATATCTAGATGACGGCAGCAGCGACCACTGAGGTTTTGTAGGCCGCTGCTTCCCCCTTGCAGGCTGAATAAAATAGCCGTTGGGTGGAACATCCAATTTATCCGGCTGCTGTGGCTTCTTGGGAAGATAGCCTAGTACATGTTTGCCCACTTCCAACTCCAATGGAGACTGACTGTAAATGGCTGGCGTGCTCTAGTATTTATGGTTTCAAGCTGTACGTGTCATTGCATACAGTCTATCTATCTATCTATCTATCTATCTATCTAGGTTATTGCATACAGTCTATCTATCTATCTATCTATGACATCCGGAAATGAGAGAATTAGATTCCGTACGTAAAATTTGAACGCTAATTCTTTGGCGCTTTGAATTGAATAATCGAGTTGGGACCCATTAACTTTTCCTATTTATGACATAATCAATGCTCGAGCCAAATTTCAAGTTTCTATGACATTGGGAAGTGAGAGAATTAAATTCCGTACATAAAATTTGGACGCTAATTCTTTTGCGCTTAGAATTGAATAATCGAGTTGGGATGAGACATAAGGCCTTGCCCATAAGCATTCCCCAACCTCCAAGAACTGAACCTACCTACCTGAATGAGATTTTGTAGGCCGCTGCTTCCCCCTTGCGGGCTGAATAAAATAGACGTTGGGTGGAACATACAATTTATCCGGCTGCTGTGGCTTCTTAGGAAGATATCCTAGTACTTGTTTACCCACTTCCAACTCCAATGGTAATTGGCTGGCGTGCTCTAGTGGTTCCAAGCTGTACGTGTCATAATACAGCCTTAATGACATCACAATGCAGCTTTATAGAACATGTTGGGGCATGTTCAAGGGCGTCCGATGTTGATGACATCAGTGATGACATCACAATAGCAGGTGGCTTACTTATTCGATCTACGTGGGGGGGGGGGGGCGTAACTTTCGACGACGCTCGCGCGCCATTTATCGTAGGATATTTGTACTATGCCTATAATCTTCCCAGGAGTGTACTTAACAACTTCCCAAAGTTTCATGGCGATCGGATGAATGGTGTAGTAGCGCATAAAGGACAAACAGACACGCACGCACGCAGACACGCACGCAGACAGACATACATTCAATTTTATATATATAGATATATATAGATTGACAGAAATACTGGCTACTAGACTTAACCAAGTAATCCTTTCCATAATCCATGAAGACTAGATAGGGTTTATGCCCGGAAAATCAACCACAATAAATATACGCAGAGTCCAAACAATTGTATAAATAGGGAGACTGCATGATATGCCTTGGGCAGTAGTGTCACTAGATACAAAAAAAGCATTTGACTCATTGGAGTGGAGTTTCCTGGAGGCATGTTTGATACATTTTGGTTTCTGGTCCCGATTCCTAGGGTGGATCAGGTTACTGTATGAATCCCCCACAGCCAACGTTATAGTAAACGGTATATCTTCGGCGAACTTTCTACTGTCTCGGGGGACGCGTCAGGGATGTCCTTTGTCTCCCTCCCTTTTTGCAATAGCAATTGAGGCACTGGCCATCCGTTTGCGCAATACTTCTGCGGTTACGGGAGTGAGTTGGAGGGGTAGAGAGAGTAAAGTTGGTCTATATGCAGATGATATGGTTCTTTTCCTCCGTAACCCAGAGCATTCCTTCTCACAAGCCCTTGAGATAATAGACTCTCTCTCAACATTCTGGACTTTATATACACTGGTCCAAATCTGCAATAATGTATACAGCCCAAAACGCGACCACAATTTCTGATGTGTCAGCCTGTGGTCTATTGGAAATAACCAAATTCAAGTATGTAGGAATTAATATAGTGCAAGACCATAAAAACTACAAGTCTGCTGCAAAACCTAATACAAACGAAAATGAAGGCCTGGTGGAAATTACCTATATCCGTGGCAGGTCGTATAAACCTTATTAGGATGGTAATCCAACCCAAATGTTTATATTCGTTACAACATATGTCGGTTAAAGTTCCAGAAAGTTTCTTCCAAACCTTAAACTGTCGGTATTAGATTTGTTTGGGGCCCGTCTCACTCCAAGCTTAAACTCACTGCACTACAACGCCCTAAAAACCAAGCCGGAATGGCGTTATCCGACTTTAAAGTGTATTACATAGCAAGACAGTTACGTAATCTCAGGGATTGGTTCATTTTGGGAAGAGATGCCAATCACAGATCATTACCTAGCCGATGAGTTAGAGGGTCAGAATCTAATTGGGTTTTTGGAACATCCAGATTTTAGAAAATCATCAAGACTTATAACCATGCATAAAGTGGCCCTGTGTGGCGCGCAGCAAAGCGTATCCAACAATACACAGATACAATGACTGACACTCCTTTATGGAATAACCCTACTTTGCCCTCACTCAAGATGATGCAGGGTGTTGGATACTGGGTTAAACTAGGGATACAAACTCTAGGAGATATATACGAGGATAATATACTGCTGTCCTATATACAATTACGAGAGAATCTAAAAGTACCTAGACTTCAACTTTTCAGGTACTTTCAGTTGAGACATGCTTTGAATGCAGAATTTCCACCGAATTCTACCAAAATCTCCAAATACCCAACAGTAGGTATTCTTAAATTACAGGGACCTAGAGGACTAATATCAGCACTTTACACACACTTGCTGTCGGCCAAGATAAGCCGTGACCCACTCTCTATTTATGATAGGTGGAAAACATTAACCCCTTGAGTGGCGGGTTTCCTACCCCCCTGTCGTGCCCATCAGGGCAGGTTTTTTTAAATTGGACAATCATTTAATTTTAACTAATTTTGCAGTCGCGTTCCAAGAGCTATAACTTTTTCATTTTTCCATTGACACGGCCATGTGAGGGCTTGTTTTTTGCTGGAGAAGTTGTACTTTTTGATGGCATCATTTTTGGGTATATATAATGTATTGCATAACTTTTGTGAAAAAATTTGTAGGGAGATTAGGGAAAAAAAGTAATACAAGTTAAATCCCCCTCCTTTTGCCATATCTATAATAAAAAATCTAAATCATAAAAGAAAAATACATATTTGGTATCGCCGCATCCGTAAATGTCTGATCTATCAAAATAGTGCATTATTTACCCCCCATGGTGAACGTAATCCGAAAAAAAAAATAAAGAACGCCAGAACTGCACTTTTTCAGTCACCCTGTCTCCCAGAAAAAATGCAATAAAAAGTGATCAAAAAGTCGTATGTATTCCAAAATGGTACCAATGTTAACTACAGGACGTCCCGCAAAAAACGAGCCCTTGCTCAAGTATGTCGATGGAAAAATAAAGAAGTTATTGCGCGCAGAAGATGCAGCAGAAAATAATTTTAAAAAATGAAATGTCTTTGCAAAAAAATACAAGTGCTATAGTAAAAAAAAGTTTACACATTTGGTATCATAGTAATCGTACTGACCCATAGAATAAAGTTATCAGGTCATTTTTGTTGCAGTTTCTCTACCATAGAAGCAAGACGCACTGAAAGATGGTGGAATGTCATTTTTCTTTCATTTTACTCCACTTAGATTTTTGTAAAAGTTTTTCAGTACATTATATGGTACTTTAAATAGCACCATTGAAAAATATAACTCGTTCCGCAAGAAACAAGCCCTCATACAGCGACGTCGAAGGATAAATAAAGGAGTTATGATTTTTTAAACGGGGGGAGGAAAAAAACAATTGGGGAAAGAAGAAAAAAAGGGACCGTGTCATTAAGGGGTTAAATAATGTACTAACTTCCTTCTCTGGGTCATTACGACGCAGGGATACCACATGTGTAATTGTATTTTTAATTTTTCATAAAGTAAAGGCAGACAAGTGTTTTTAATTTAATTTTATTTATTTTATTTTTTAAATAATTTTTAACAATTTTTTTTTCCGTTTTGTCTCTTTAGGGGACTTCCACAGAGACCCATCAGGACTCCCTGATCACATTCTGGGGGGACCCATGGTGACAGCCCTTTACATGCTGCAGTCACATGCTGCAATTACAGAGCCCCAAGGTTCCCCACCCTTCCCCCATAATAGCATATACAACAAGAAGGTTTCCACTAAATATAACTACAGAGCCCCAAGGTCCCCCCGCCCCCCCCAAACTACAGAGCCCCGAGGTCTCTCCCTATACAACAAATACAGAGCTACAAGGTCCACCCCCTACTAAACAGCAACTACAGAGCCACAAGGTTTCCACTAAATGGTATTGGTGTATTATGTCGTCACCGGAAGTAAGGGGTGGCGACATAATACACCTGTCAACTTCTGATTGGCTGGGGACAGAGGACTGCGGTGTGGCTGGGAGCAGTGGTGGCAGAGGACAGCGCCGAGCCTGGGAAGCGACAGAGAGGACTGCATCGAGCTGCACAGCTGCCAGAGGCTGGAGGCACCAGAGGACAGTGCAGAGGCTGCGACTGCCAGCCTCTGAAATACCCCAAGTGCCGTTACACACAGCATGAGGAGACAGTGGCCAAAGCAGGAGTGGCGCTGGCTGAGGGACAGCAGACCACAACTGTGAATTAGCGGGGCGCCACAGAGCACACCGCCGGCGGCAGACCGGCCCACAACGAGCACTGACTGATGGCTGCAGCATGTGGAAGTACTTTTGCCTGCCCTGCCTGGTTAGGGGTTAGTTTTCCTGTTTGGCTTCGCTTATTCGCTGTAAATGCTGTAACATGGCAGCATTTACAGCAAATAAGCTAAGCCTAAGGGGAAAACTAACCCCTTACCATAACAGGGCAGGGCAGGCAAAAATATTTCCACACGCTCCTAGCACCTTAAAGCATTGAGCCAATCGGGAGCTAGGGGTGTGACAGGGGTGTTCCTACTGTCAAATCCCTAGCTTCCGGTGGCGACATAATCCACCAGTACCCCACGAAATTGCAAATAAAGATCCACAAAGCCTGTCAAAATGTGGCATAATGCAATACTATGGTATTGCATTATACTGTAAGAGTGATCAAACAATCACAAGTTCAAATCCCCTTAAAAGGACTAAAAGAAAAAAACTTTTTATTACTGCAAAAAGTAAAGGCTCTGTAGTTGCAGTTTGGGGTGGGAGTGTGTGGCTCTGTAGTTGCGGTTTGGGGTGGGAGTGTGTGGCTCTGTAGTTGCGGTTTGGGGTGGGAGTGTGTGGCTCTGTAGTTGCGGTTTGGGGTGGGAGTGTGTGGCTCTGTAGTTGCGGTTTGGGGTGGGAGTGTGTGGCTCTGTAGTTGCTATATTTAGTGGAAGCCTGGCTCTACTTGCTATTAAGCAACCTTTCACATGGGACATAATTAGTGCACATGGACTTTTTATACCTCTATAGGGCTTGAATAGTGCCATTAAAAAATACAACTCCCACAAAACAAAACAAGCCCTCATACAACGGCAGCAGAAAATTAGTTATGATTTATTGAAAGTTGGGCAAGTTACAATTTATTGAAATCAAAAATCTGGGGGAGAAATTAGGTCTGTATCCTTGGCTTAATAATTCAGTTCTGGAAAACCCCACAGTATTGCAGATGTCTAATCACTGAGGATCCAACGACTGAGACCCCCCAGCGGTCCAGAGAGCAGCATCCCCCCTGAATGCCTCGTGGAATGGAGCAGCGGTGTACATGCGTGACTATCGCTTTTTTGCGCTCAGCAACCTCCATTCATCTTATAGAAGGGAGTGAAATGGCGCTTAAGCATGCGCACCGCTACTCCAGTCACAGTGCGTTCAGAGTGCGCTGTTCACTGGGGGTCCTGTGCAGATGGGATATACTGTCTAGTGAGAAAACCCCTAAAGCAGACCTGGAGACCTGAAGATGGCCGCCCAGCTTCTCGGACCGCCTGCTGCACACTGCATTAGTCTAAGACATCACACCTGCGGAGTAACCAGTGCTGCCAAGTCCGATCAGAGCGTAGTGTAAGCGTATTTGCGAAGTGGGATTTGCCCATGCAAAATGCACTGTAAACTACGCAAGATGTGCGCAATTGCATGCGGAAAAAAAAAAACATGCACCAATGCTCTCAGCCATTTAAATGGCTGATAGCTTCAGGAGTTCCAAATGTTCTCTCTATGCACAAATGCACGGAGAGATAGAAAAGGCTGCACATTTTTATTGCACAACCGCATTGTGCACGAGCGCCAAATACGTGCGTGTGAACGAACCCACTGGGGAGAGGATGGAGGGGGAAAGAAACAATGGGTTCTATTTTCAGCATATTGTGTGCACAAATATGGTTGTGCAACTCTGGTTTAGGCTACGGATGAGTACTGTGAACAGTCTGCATCAGGCGGGCAGGGAAGTGGTTCAGCCATTTTTGTTCCTTCAGGCCCCCGAAGGTGACAGCAGACTGTAGCCGGGCCAGCAGAGATCTTGTGTCGTCATCCAACCTCGCAATATCATTGGGGTCAATGGGGGTGAAGGGTGAGCAGCAAGGAGCAGCGACCACAAGCCATACAGAGCAAAACTCCAACCTTGGGGACGCAGCCAGCGGGGGCCACGCACCGCCCAACCCCGGGGACGCAGCCGGCGGGGGCCACGCACCGCACCACCCCGGGGACGCAGCCGGCGGGGGCCACGCACCGCACCACCCCGGGGACGCAGCTGTAGAGCTATGCACCGCACCACCCCAGTATTTCTGTTTCGGTGGTTTAGTTGAATAATATCACATAGCCCTTATCAGCTGACCACAAACTGTAGTTGTCTCGGCCATATGACACATCTGCTTGTATCGGTCAGTAATGCGAGGGGCTCACCGATTACCTCCAAGATGGCTGACTGTTTCCCACCCAACTTCCTAGACACATAATGCCCCACAAGCAGCTGTACTGACACCAGGCCGTCTCTTCATACACTGCTGCCAATGAGAAAGCAGTCTAATAAGCCGAGCACGGAGCCCACTCATAGTCCGTGAAGCCTCTTGTCCGGCACCTCAGCTCGCAGCCGCCTTTCACGCTTCCCCCCTCAGTGCAGAGAGCTCACTGCGCGGGAAAGGAGCCGATCACGTGGGGCTCATGGAGCAGGAAACCCGCCGTCCTCCTTCCAGAACATTCCTGCACTTCATCGGGGCTCCAACCGGAAGTGGTGGGCGGGACATAGGTTTTATAGATTCGGGGGGAGAGAGAGAGAAAGATACAGCAGGCAGCTTTCAGAGGTCGGCCCGCGCGCATCCAGTCAGCAGAGGCCGACCGCGCGCATCCAGTCAGCAGAGGCCGACCGCGCGGCGGGAGGATGCGGCTCGTGAGGTAACTTCATCCGTGGAGGCCCGTCAGGCTGGCAGCGTCCTGTAGCGGCAGCTCAGCGCTGACAGGGGGGACGCGGCCGGCTCCTGTGAGGGGCGCTAGTATTCCCTCATGGTTAGCGCTCTCATGCAGTTGTGGCTCTTCCCCCAGGGGGCGCCCTCCTGTGTATTGTGTGCTGTAGTGTGTATGATATGGCGTTAGATGTAATCCCCCTCTGTGTTGTGCTGCTCGCAGTTCTCACGGCCTCTCCAGGACCCGGCATGTTGTGGTGTATTGTCTGCACTGCAGCCCTGTTTCCCATGGTGGCATATAAACCTCTGGGCACAATTATTGTGGCATTTATACACCATGCCGCCGGGTGACAGCGGGAAACCAGGAAGACCGTGCAGGACGGCATGTGTGAGATATGCAGTATGTGGCGGTATGGCGGTCACACTGGTAATCCTGTGTGAGGAGGTAACTGGCTGGATCACGCTGTGCGCTGACACCTGTCACTTTACATGGGGCTGCCGAGGTAGCCGCACCGCCCGTCCATCAGCCACACTGAAGCTGATTCGTGGCCAGCCACAATGGTGTCCCTGCGGGGGAGGGGCGACCCCTGAAGTGCCGGGCAGAGGGGGACATCGGAGTCCTGTTCTCTAGATCGGTGGGCTCTGAGCAGTGAGACCCCCAATCAGCAGGTCGCCCCCTTATACACCCAGCGATTTCCCGCACGCTCGTGTGAATGAGCCTTAAAGGGCATCACAATGCTGAGACTATTAGGCAGAAATTCTGGTATTTTGGGGCTGTAAAACAAGTGTACCTTCACATGTAAATGAGCAGCGGCTTTACTGTGTGGAGTGTGTAAGACCCGGTAACAACCGCTACATGGCTCTATTTGTGCCTCCGGGGACAGCGGACAGAATGTGAGCGCAAAACAGACAGCGGCGTGCACCGTCTTGGTGCGTATTACACACATACTCTCCGTGTGAGGCGCTCCCAGCTTGTGGGGGATCCGGGGGCCACTGCAATGCCCTGCCGTCACACCTGCAGTAATTTTAGGGGAAGGGCTTTAAATCGAAGCCTAAAAAATCATCCCTAGCTGTAGTAAAAAGTAAAATCTATACTGGCCTGTCTTCTCCCCGCACGGCTGTGAAGCTTTTCAGCAGGCAGGGACTTAAAATCCCCGCTGCTGAAAGGGCTGCGTCTGATTGGCTGAGTGCTCAGCCAATCACAGGCAGTGCTCAGCCATTCATTGAACAACAGCTGAGCGATGCCTTTGATCGGTCACAGTGCTCAGCCAATCACAGGCAGCGCTCAGCCATTTATTGAACAGCTGAGCGATGCCTATGATTGGTCACAGTGCTCAGCCAATCACAGGCAGCGCTCTACCATTTATTAAATTCAATGCTTGCTGGAGGCAGGACATTTAAGCCCCAGATCCAGAAAGCAATTCTCTGTCAGCGTAGAGGAGGGAGTGACAGCCTGCAGACCATTGGGAAGACGACACGCCGGCGACAGGTGAGTATAGAAACTCCCGCTCCCCCCCCCGAGCCTTAGCTTGTGAGTTTTTGACTTGCAAGCAGGCTTGTATCCCAAATTTTTGCTCGGAAATTGGAGGAAAAATTAGGGAAAGAGCCTGCTCGCAAGTGAAAAACTCTCCAGCCAAGGCACTCGTAACCCGAGGTACCGCTGTATAGGTAAATATGGCCGCTGGCCGGGATTTATGGTGGAAACAATGTACAAAACCGCAGCGGGAAAACTGCTTATGTTGTTGCCGCGGTTTTGATGCGGTTTCAGTTTTCACCACAATTGCATCAAAGCCGTAGCAAAAACGTGGGCAGTTTGGTCAATGTTGTTTTTTACTGAACTCCAACCGCCCCGTGTGAATACAGCCTAAAGTATCTTGGGAAGTAACTTGAGATATAAAGGTAGGAGGGAAAGCGCCATCTAAAGGTAGCGGACGCACCATATGTGTGAAGGCCTTGTTCTCGGAGGACTGGGGATGCTCAGAGGAGATTGTAATATCTCAACACTGAATGTTCTGAAATAAGGATGCTATTGGGGAACCCCTGTATGGGGGAAACATTGTGAATGGGACGCAATGCTAGATTGGTGCCACTGCCTCTGTAATCTCAGCATTGGGGTCCTGACTTGCTATTGACTGTGTTGACCGAGACTCTATATAAAAATACAAGTGCAGATATGATATATGTAATATGTTCATGGGCAGAAGAAACAAGGGGGCATATCCGTATTACTTAAGCGTAGAGATGAGCGAGCATACTCACTAAGTACCTGCCCAGGACTGATGGGCGCTGAGCAGTCGGAGAGTTGCAGGGTTTTTACCTTGACTCAGGGATTGCTTGGATTCTAACATGTTGGTAATAGGAATCTCTGAGGCGTCTCAAAGGTGTTTGAGCTCTCTAGAGACGTTCATTCTCCATAAATAAGGTCATTATTTTTTGCCCCTACTGAAGACTTATAGGATATCCATTGGATAGCGGCGATCACGGAGCCCGGCAACATCTCCTGCCTCCCGGCTACCTTCAGTAGCCGGAAAACAGGAGATTTCAAATGCCCCATGGCGATCTGGTTATCTGCACATGCATCACCATTTTAACTAAGGCGCACATGCGCAGAAGACGCCGGAGGGTCCGCTCCCGCCCAGATCGTCGCCGGACATCACGCAGGATGGAGGTGAGTAGTTTTAGCCTCCCTCGTGGGTACATTCTGTGAGGGGAGCTGAAACTTTAACTTTTTATTTACCTTATTGCGATCGGCGCCATCCATCGGATAGCACCGATCGCATTGCTGGGTGGGGGCTCCCCGTGGGCCCTCATGATTGCTCCATGTTGTCAGCTACCCCCTGGAACCGACAACATGGAGCTGTCACGTCCACAGCCCATGGGGCTTTAATCCTTAGAAGATGCATGTTTTTACGTCCTCTGGGATTAAAGCCCACTTAGCTAGGATGTAAAAACACTATGGGGCCGTCACTAAGGGGTAAAAGCATGCAGATTTGTTTTGCTGACCTTTTAGCACAGAAAACAAGTCGCAGCATGCTCCATTGCAGTGCGGTTCCCACGGTAAAGCAGGAGTTTAAAAAAAATCTCCACTGCACATGTGCGATGGCCGGCGCTCCTGCACACATCTGCAGTGAAGAAAATTGAAGATCCGGACAGACACACAGAAGACCCGAACGGGTAAGCAGGGTCGGATTCCGCTCCGAGGACATGAGGCCTAATGTGTTCCGGAAAAAGTAAGGGTGCTAAAATGAGGCTGCGGGAGATAAGCTACAGAGTTTTCCAGTCACGAATTAGCAAGAAGTTTGCAGTCACAAAGGGGGACAAACGTAGTACATTTACTTGTTATCAGGAATATGTTACACTTATAAAAGAAACAAAAAATACACCAAAACCAAACCAACTGAAAGGACTGACCACCTGCCAGAACATAATCCAGGCGGAGCTCAGAGAGATGGCATGGCATGGAGCGCCAGAGATGCGGGCAGATTGTCAGAGACGATAAATGTTTCATCCTGTAAGAATGACAAACAGACGTTAGTGTGATGTTATCTGCGTATCCAGTCATACACCGACTACTGCACTGCTATATGAACGTGCTAGAGATAAAGATCACTAATTAGAATCCATTTATGGGTACGTTCACACCTAGTGGAAAGTCTGCATCATTTCCGTATCATTCTTGGTGCAGATCTGCAGCGGACTTTACCCCTTCTATGGAAAGGGTGAAATCCGCACCGTTTCCGTAACGTTGGTGTAAATCTGCAGCTGCGTCTGAACGCACCCTATGGAATATTTTTGTTAAAGGGGAAAAAAATAATTCTCTTTTAACCCCTTAATGATGCAGCGCCTTTTTTTTCTACTTTTGTTTCTTCCTCCCCCCTTTTAAAAAATTGTATCTCCCTTATTTGTCCATGTATGAGGGCTTGTTTTTTGCGGGACGAGTTGTATGTTTCAATGGTGCTATTTAATGTACCTTATAAGGTACTGAAAAATGTTTAAAAAAGTCTAAGTGGAGTAAAATTTAAAAAAAAAACAAAAAAACCCACGTCATTCCGCCATCTTTCAGTGCATCCTGTTTCTAGCTACAACAAAAATGACACAATAACCTTATTCTATGAGTTACTACTATTATTATTATACCAAACTTTTATAGTGTTTTTTTGCTGTACTACTAAGAAAAAAAATACAAGACATTTAATTTTTTAGAATTATTCTCTGCTGCAAAAAACGTTTTTATTTTTCCATCGACATAGTTGAGTATGGGCTCATTTCTGGCGAGACATCCTGTAGTTTATGTTCGTACCATTTCGGAATACATAAGACTTTTTGATCGCTTTTTTATTGAATTTTTTCTGGGAGATGGTGACTGAAAAAGTGCATTTCTGATGTTCTTTTTTTTTTTTTCCGGACGAAGTTCACCGTGTGCTGTAAATAATGCGCTGTAAATAGATCAGACTTTTAGGCCTCATGTCCACAGGGAAAATCAGGCCCGCTACGGATTCTACATGTAGAATCCATAGCGGGTCCCTCCTGCCCCGCGGACATGAGCGCTTAAAATAAGAATTTAAAAGAATTTACCTATCCGTAGCGGGCGGGGAAAGTCTGCTGTTCCTCACGGCCGGATCTTCATTTTCGGCCGGCGGATAAATTCGTCACGCCGGCGGCACGTCGTTGACGTGCCGCGCGCATGCGCCGGGCACATCCGCCGAGCCGAAGCAAGAAAGATCCGGCCGTGAGGAATAGAAGACCTTCCCGGTCCGCTCTGGATGGGTAAATACTTTTAAATTCCTATTTTAGGTCTCCCGCGGATCCGGACGGCTTCCATAGGCTTCAATAGAAGCCCGCGGGAGCCGTCCCCGCGAGAGACCCGCACGAAAATGGAGCATGGTCCAGATTTTTTCATGCTCCATTTTTTTTAAAAATCCCTTTTATTGACCATCCGCGGGTATTTATCTACCCGCGGGTGGTCAATGCATCCCTATGGGATGCGGATCCGCGCGCGGGAGATCCGCTGCGGATCTTAAATCATATTTTGCCCGTGGACATGAGGCCTTACAGACGCAGCGATACCAATTATGTATTTTTGTTTTATGATTTAGATTTTATTATAGATATGGCAAAGGAGGGTGATTTAAATTTTTATTATAATTTTTTTTTTTACACAATTAGTAAAACTTTATTGATCTGATTTTTAACTTTTTTTTTTTTTTAGGACCACAACTTGATCGCTCCTGCCATGGCATTACATCATACTGCAATCTGACAGGCAGCCTATCAATCCATCCCTGGCTGCCACCAGCACAGCTTCCTGCAATCTCACACGGGGCATTAAAGGGTTAAAAACCGCGATTGGCTGTGCTGCTGATTGCAGCTATTGCCCGCGGGTGTCAGCTGTAGTAAACAGCAGGCGCCCCACGATCTCTCTTCATAATACCCCAATGCTGCATGATGTAAATGTACGTCATATAGAGGGAAGGGGTTAGGGACTGTCACCTTTTTTTCCCCCATTTTTGTTTTTTCCTCCCCAATTTTAAAAAATCATAACTCTTTTATTTTAAATTCCGCCATCTTTGATTGCGTCTTCTTTCTACGGTGTAAACATTGCAACAAAAATGACCTGATAACTTTATTTTAAGGGTCAGTACGATTACTAGGATACCAAATTTACCAAGTTTTTGTTGTTGTATTGCTTTTATTAATAAATTTTTAAAATTACTATCTGCTGCCATTTTCTGACAGCTATAACTTTTTAGTTTTTCCGTTGACATTGTTATGCTACATCTCATATTCTGCGAGATGTCCTGTAGTTTTCGTTGGTACCATTCTGGAGTACATATGACTTTTTATTACATTTTTTCTTGGAGACGAAGTGACCATAAAAGTGCAATTCTGGCGTTCTTTATTTTTTTTCTGACGACGTTCACCATGCGGAGTATATAATGTTTTACATTGATAGATAGGACTTTTGCAGGCACAGCGATACGAAACATGTATTCTTGTTTTATTATTTCGATTCTTTTATTATAAAATAGCAAAAGGATTTTTTTTACTTTTATTACCGTTTTTTTTTTTTTCATAATTAGTAAAACTTTTTTAAAATGACATTTTTTTTTTTTTAAGTCCCCCGAGGGAACAAGAACTAATGATGTTTTGATCGCTCCTGCAGTATGATGTACTGTCATAGCATAACATCATACCGCATTCTAAGGCCTTAGTCACACGGGCGTTTTTTCGCGCGGTTTGCGGATCGCATGACGGATGCGCATCCGCAAATCGCGTGACCGATGCCCAAAAATCGCCCGAAAAAGCTGCTCCTAGCCCCGTTTCATTAGAAACAGGCTGGAGCTGTCCAGCGCATTGCATTCAATGGAGCCGGCAATACAGCCGACTCCATGAAAGCAATGTGCTGTGGGCGAGCGCGGGATGAATTGTCGGGAAGGGCTTAAATATATAAGCCCTTCCCTGCAATTCATCCAGAAATGTGTTAAAATAAAAAAAATATATATACTTACCTTGTCCCGGCAGATGGAGTTCAGCACGGCCGGCCTGCAGTGGGTGTGAGTCAGACCTGCCCCTGATTGGCTCAGCCTGAGCCAATTCATGAATGGGTGTGAGTGAGACCTGCCTCTGATTGGCTCAGCGCTGAGCCAATCAGGGGCAGCTTTGAGTCACACCCCCTTCACACCCACTGCAGGCCGGCCGTGCTGAACTCCGACTCCTGGGACAAGGTGAGTATATATATATATATATTTTTTTTTTTTATTTTAACACATTTCTGGATGAATTGCAGGGAAGGGCTTATATATTTAAGCCCTTCCCGACAATTCATCCAGCGCTGTCCGGCAGCCCATTGCTTTCAATGGAGCCGGCTGTATTGCCAGCTCCATTGAATTCAATGGGCAAACATCGTTCTTCTCTGCCACAGCTGTGGCAGAGAAGAATGATTTGTCTTCTATATGTTCTCAATGGGGTCGGCGCTGCTGCCGCCGGCCCCATTGAGCGTATATAGAGAAGAGAACAGGAATCGCAGATCGCACATAGGTGCGATCTGCGATTTCTGTTCTATAATTTATCGGACGAGCGCATAAAAAGCGCTCATGTGTCCGATACCATTGCAAAGCAATGGTTTAAAAAAAAAAAAAAAATCGACAGACGCATGCGCAAATTGTGCGAAAAATCGCCTGTCTGACTGAGGCCTAACAGGCATCCTATCAAGCCATGCCTCAGGCATGGTTTGATAGGCATTTTGCTAATACAGTCCTGGGGCCTTCAAGAAGGCCCCAAGCTGCCATGACACCCGCACGGCCCGCTGGAACATTGGCCGATGGATGTTGCAGGCGGATGTCAGAAACAGACGGCACCTGCGCTGTATGAAAGGGAATCACCCCATGATCTCCCTCAATGGATACCCCAAACGTGGAGGACGTAATCTTACATCCTGTGTTGTTAAGGGGTTTATGTCATTTTTTGATAGTTATCAAATATATAACGGAAGACACCAAAGAATCTATACATTTCTAAAAGAATATATATGTTATTAACATTTATCATACATGTACAAAAAAGCAATCCATAAGATTTACTTTAGGCTACCTGCACATGGGCGGGCGGATATCATCCGGAGTTTCTCAGCCCAATATTGCGCTCGCTAACGTGCATTCTCACCGCGATGCCAAATGTTTTTATGGCAAAACCGCCTCCCATCACTTCAGTAAAGCAGCGATCCTCTGCCACGTCGGAGGATGAGCGGTTCCCATTGTTTTCAGTGGGATTCCTCACATTGCACACTGTGTCATGTGTTTTACTGTTCCATTGAAAGGAATGGGCGATGCGTTCCGAGGAACAGAAAAAGATACGACTTGCTGCGATCGCTCACGTATAGGACTCCATTCAAAAAAATGGGCCTCATAGTAGCGCCAGATCTGTGCGTCTTGCAGTGAGTTGTTCACAATGCGGTGCAGGAAACAATGTGCTATATTTTTGCGACCCGTGGAACGCTTCACCCACTGTTTTCAATGGAACAGGAAACTGCATTGCACGGCGTGCGAGGTGTACGTAAGTGTGATGCGAGGTTACCCATTGAAAACAATGGTAACACTTGGCGGAGGATCACTGCTCCACAGAAAGGATGGGAGACACTTTTGTCAGTAAAATGCCTCACGTTGCTGTGAAAATTCACATTGACGAGCGCAATATGGGGCCGAATTTCTCCACCTGAGATCGCACTCACCCGCGTGTAGGCAGCTAGATACGTTCTTTATTTGTAAGCGTATTCACGCCGGCCGATATACGGTGTCCCTCTCTGCAGGGGGAGAAGGTTGGAAGAGGCGGGAGCACTGCACTGAGCTCCTGCCCCCTCTCCACTATCTGCAATGAGAAGGGGCAGGATGGAGGCGGGGGCTAAGTTCCTGGAATTAGCTCCGCCCCGTCCCATCTCCCTCATTGCAAATAGTGTGGAGGGGCGGAGAGTTGGCGGAGAGGGGGCGGGAGGTCAGAGCACTGCTCCCGGCTCTTCCAGCCTCCTCCCCCTGCAGAGAGAGACGCTGTATATCGGCCGGCGTGAATACCCGGCCGATATACGGTCGTCTGAATAAGCCCTGAGCCACAGCCATAACTGGAAGGAAAGGCGCATTCCTGATTCCGCACAAGAACGTATGCAGGACAGTCGGGCGCCACCATTGTTCTTCCTTTGCACCTCTAGGACCGTCATGCGCTCTGCTTTGGGAAGCTCTAACTGTACAGCCTTTGGCCGTATGATGTAGTATGACCACGATACACCATTAGGCCTCCTTCCCACGAACGGATTTACGCCGCGTAAATCCGCGGCAAAAATCCGCTGCGTTGCCCCCTGCTATTAGGTTCTATTGAACCTAATAGCTCAATGCTCACGATGCGTAATTCCACCGCGGAATTACGCACCGTGAAATCTCCCGTCCTCACCCGCAGCATGTTCTATTTGCTGCGGGTGTACACGCTGACGGCTTCCATTGCAGTCAATGGAAGCTGTCCGTTCACGCTATTTCCCGCTGCAACCAGCGGAAGATAGCGTGAAAAAACACTTCCCCCGCCTACCGCCGCGCGTCATGTGACGTGGTGGGCGTGTCACATGACGCGACGGCGGTGGGCGGGGAAGCGTCTTCACGCTATCTTCCGCTGGTAAGTATGGGGTCTCTGGGGGGCGCCGTGACGGGCTTCACTGCGGAATATTACGCGGCGGAGCCCGTCAGCGCTCGTGGGAAGGAGGCCTTACTGCCCAGCCAGTAGGAATCTCACTGCCAGTACTTCTGCCAAGCAGAAGAATGAAGGTGCATCGACACTACAGCGTTCCTGCGCCCGTCAGCAGCACTCTGATAGCCATATGGGCGGCCAACTATACTAAACGACCAGACAGGCAGCCACCAATATATGTGCCCTGCTCTGATATTAGGCTACAGGGGTCTATAGAGAAACAAGAGTAGAAGCATATCCGTGTATGAAGGGGTTAATACCAGACATCCCGCCTCCAGCATGCAGGAAGGGGTTAATGCTAGACGCATCCCTCGTTCAGCAGGCGTGTATGAAGGGCTCTCCACATCCAGGCACCCACAATGCACTGCGCTGCATGGTGCCCCCAATATACCGGCTATGAATGAACCGCTAGCCTCTCTGAGGAGTGCGGAGCCCATTACCTTTCCCTCTCCGTAAGGTCCTCTTACGTCACCACAACACGTGATGAAGCACCTGACCCATTACATCACGTGGTACGGTTGTCTCACGTGAACAAGGTAACGTGCCTCCTCTGGCGGCTGAGGGTAGTGCGGCTCATATGGGGACGTGAGCGGCACAGGAGGGGAGTGCCTGCGGCAGGGAACACGGTGATGTGTACTGTGGTCAGCGTTACTTGAGGGGAAGAAAGGCCTTGGACCAAGCTGATGGTAGTAAGGGCAGGCCCACTCAAATGGCAACTACAGGCGGATCCCACAGTAAATATGCACCCGGCTGCTTTTAGCCCCTCCCTCACACAGGAACGCGGGAAAGCAGCGCAATTTAAATTCCGGCGCTTTGCCGCACGTTACGTTTTCACTGGCTTTCAGCAGTCCTCGTCATTGAGGAGCAGTACACGCTCAAAAATAGACCAGACACGGAAATCGCAGCAGTCTGAGGCCGTGTGAGAGGCTGCGCCTAAAGCCAAAAATATCGCCTGTGTGAGGGAGGCAGGACGCCATCCTTTGTTATCATGTTTGTTTTTTCCTCCCCCTTTTATAAAATCATAACTCCTTTGTTTATCCATCGACGTCGCTGTATGAGGGCTTGTTTTTTGCGGGACGAGTTGTATTTTTCAATGGTGTTATTTAATGTACCATATAAGGTACTGAAAAACTTTTAAAAAATTCCTAATGCAGTGAAATGGGGAAAAAATTGACATTCTGCCATCTTTCAGTGGTCTTGTTTCTACAACATACAAAAATGACATGATAACTTTATTCTATACGATACCAAACTTGTGTAGGGTTTTTTGTTTTTATTTTTTTTTTGCTGTACTACTTTTTTTTTTTTTTTTAATTAACCCCTTCCCGCCCCAGGGCGTAAGTTTACGTCCTGGCAGCAGGGTACTTCCTGCGACAGGGCGTAAACTTACGTCCTGGGGATAGCGCGAGATCACATATGAGGAGCTGGCTGTCAGTCATAGCCGGCGTCCCGCTGCAACAGTGGGGAGGGCATCTCCTTCCCTGCCACTTTTTAAATGCTTTTTCTCATATTAGCATAAAAAACCCCACATATTTGGTATCGTCGTGTCCATAAAGACTTGTAGAATAAATCAAACATGGTTTTTATCCTGCACGGCAAAAAGCGTTAAACGCAAAAAACTGAGGCAACATGCTAATTTTTAGTATTTTGCCTCCCAAAAAACGCAATAAAAGTGATCAAAAAAATCCGTATGTACCCCAAAATGGTACCAGTAAAAACTACTGCTCGTCTCGCAAAAAATAAGCCCTCACCGAGCTCCGTCCATGGAAAAATAAAAGTTATAGGACTTTGAATGTCGCGATTTAGAAAAAGAAAATAATTTCCAAAAAAGGGTTTTTATTGCGAAAAAGTGAAAAAAACAAAAAAAAAAGTTTTGGTATCATCGTAATCGTTACGGCCCGTGGAAAAAATGTTTTGTCATTTATGCTGATGATTAACGCTGTAAGAAACCCAACCAAAAAAATCTATAGCAGAATTGATGCGCTTTGAATTTGTATTTTTTATACTTACTTTTCAGTCGCTGCATTCCAGGAGACATTATGTTTTTTATTTTTCCATCAATGGATCCTCTGAGTGCTTGTTTTTCTTTTTTGTTTTTTTGCCGGAAAGGAGACTCTAGTACCCTGTTGTACTGCCTCTAGCTATGATACAAGGTATGATACAGGCGGGCATGGAGACTCTAGTACCCTGTTGTACCACCTCTAGCTTGAATACAAGATGTGATACGGGCTGGCATGGTGGCTTAGTACTCTGTTGTACCGCCTCTAGCTTGGATACAAGATGCAATATGGATGGGCATGGAGGCTCTAGTACCCTGTTGTACTACCTCTAGCTGGGATACAGCATGTGATACAGTGGGCATGGAGGCTCTAGTACCCTGTTGTACTGCCTTTCTTTAGGTGTTTAGCACCGGTCCGCGGCATCGGCGGGAAGTTTTGTTCTAAACACAAGGCCCGCTGCCTCGTGTCATGTGCGGCGTGCCGACGCCGCTCACCACTAAAGCGATTACCAGCTCAGGTGCCGCAGCTCCCCGCTGGTAATCGCGCTATTCCCACTGATCCAGCGCACACTGACGTCAGTGTGCAGCCAGGATCCTCCTCCCCGAGTCCCCTGCTCATTAGTTCCGCAGGAGAGGACTCGGGGAGGAAGCATGCCAGGCTACACACTGACTACAGTGTGCTCAGGGCAATTAGAGAGGGAGCGACGCTGACAGCAGGGAGGAGGTAAGTATATGGGTTGGGGGGGGGTGCTTATTACTAGGGGGGCTGTTTATTTCTGAGAGGTGGTGGCTGCCTATTACTGGGGTGGGGGGTGCTTATTACTGTGGAGGAGGCTGCCTATTACTGGGGGGGGCTGCTTATTACTGAGGAGTGGGGGCTTCCTATTACTGGGGGGGGGGGGGGAGATAAATTATATGCTGCCCTATGTGTGTGCTTGGGGGGGGGGGGATAAATTTTTGCTGCCCTATGTGTGTGCTGGGGGGGCAGGGGGAAATACATTATATACTGCTCTATGTGTGTGCTGCCAGGCTGGGGGGGGGATATATTATACTGCCCCCTTCATAACCCCGCCCCATATAACCAAAGTCCCACCCATGTCCCGCCCCACTCTGCCGGGCCTTGTAAAAATGGTCTTGCTTGAAGCCGGTCCCTAGTGCCAAAAAGGTTGGGGACCACTGCTCTAGATCATGCAAACTCGTGGGCTGTGGGAGTTGGCGTCCCAAATGGTCATATATATGTTCTATTGGTGATTAATCTGATGACCCACACCCTCACTTGGATGTCCGTGCCCTCGACCCTTACCCCTACTCCTCATCATGGCGGATTAAGAATAGAGCAGGGCCCAAATTAATTAGCCGACTGTACAGCACTGACAACTATGGCTTAATTCACCGCACACAGAGACTTGTAGATAGCGGAATGCTATGCTGTGACTTGAAAAAATTAACCCGCTGTCTTGCGCTGATACCTAGGGGTAATTTACTGCTCGCAGAGATTTGTAGATAATAGAGGCTGTATGGAGTGGGAGAAGACTCTAAAGCCAGTGGATAGTGCTGGTAACTGTGGCTATCTCAACCCCACCAAGAAAAGGGTATGGTGAGACGCTCTGCACAGCGGCAGAGCTGAAATATTTTGCAGTGGCCCAGGAAATATTACAGTACTGTTTAGCGGTGAGACCTCTGTCTAATGCACTGCAGACACAGAACGGTATAACTGAAGTTGTTTGCAGTAGGCTAGGAAATGTTAGCCTGGGTTCACACAGGGCAGATTTGCTGCGGTTTTGCCGCGGATTGCCGTTACATATCCGCACTGCGGCAAAACCGCTGCCTTTGCAGTGCAATGCAGCACAAATGAGTTTTGCAAAAAAGCTGTTCTCACAGGGCGGATTTTTTCCGCACAGCCGCAGTGCGTAAATGCAACTGCGGAGCGTTTTTCAAAGATGCAGCATGTCCACTCTTCTGTCTTTTCCGCAGCACTTTTTTCCATAGACCTCTATGGACGCAGCAAAATCCCTACCAAAATACTCGGCAAAAACTTTTAAAAAACTGTGGAAAAGAATGCTTGCGGATTTTTCCACAGGAAAATCCGCAAGCCAAAATTAACCTTTTGAAGTCGTTTTGCCGCAGAAGCATTTCTTCTGCGGCCAAACCGCAACGGAAAAACTGCGGCAAATCCGCCCTGTGTGAACCCAGCCTTAGAGTGCAGTTTCATGGTGAGAGCTGGTTGTACGGCACTGCAGGCTGAGAACGCTATTACGGAAAGACTGGGAACAGGCCTAGATGCGTAATACAAAAGTTGGTGCACTACTGCTCCCAGCCAGCCACAATTGTAAAGTACACGGATCAGATGTAGCCCTAAGAAGGACCGTTGGGGTTCTTGTACGGAGGATGAGGACTGTATAACTTTCCCTATAGAAGCAGCTCTGTCCCTAAACTCTGCGTTATGCACTGCAGGCTGAGAACGCTATAACTGCAAGGCTGGGAACAGGCCTAGATGCGTAATACAAAACTTGATGCACTACTGCTACCAGCCAGCCACAACTATAATGCACACGGTCAGATGTAGCCCTAAGAAGGACCGTTGGGGTTCTTGCACAGAGGATCAGGAGTACTGTAAAACTTTCCCTGTATAGGCAGCTCTGTCCCTAAACTCTGCGTAATACACTACAGACTGAGAACGCTAAAGTTGAAATGGCCTGCACAGCCCGAGATGGTTAAAAAAAAAATTGGTGCACTACTGCTCCCAGCCAGCAACAACAGTAATGCAGACGATGTGGAGTAGCCCTAAGAAGGACCGTTGGGGTTCTTGACGACAGGATCCTACTCTAACACTGTCCCTATATCAGCAGCAGCACTTTCCCTAACCCCTGCCAGCATGCGTCTGAGGCGAGCCGCGGGCGGGACCAGTTTAAGTACTCGGCGGTCACCTGATCGGCCCAGCCACTCACTACTGGGGGAAGGGGGGCACGTCACAGCAGGAAGTGGTAATGCCTTCTCTCTTTAATGGCTAGAAAATGGCGCTAAACATGCGAGGAAGGCAATGCAATTGACTCCAGTACCGCGTGGTGATCGTCTCGAGTAACGAGCATCTCGAGTACCCTAGTTCACTCATCTCTAAACTAGATACATCTGATATTGTTGTAATTATTCTGACAAAATAAAGTCAACATGTCATTTTAGCTGCAGGTTGTTTACTGTAACCCCCCCCCCCCCCCCCCCCTTTACAAAAAATGGCAAACCTGAGGGTTTGTTTTTCATTTCAGCTCACTTAGAAATGTTTAAAGGGGTTGTCCCGCGAAAGCAAGTGGGGTTATACACTTCTGTATGGCCATATTAATGCACTTTGTAATGTACATTGTGCATTAATTATGAGCCATACAGAAGTTATAAGAAGTTATTCACTTTCCTGTTCCGTTGCTAGCGTCCTCGTCTCCATGGTGCCGTCTAATTTTCAGCATCTAATCGCCAAATTAGACGCGCTTGCGCAGTCTGGGTCTTCTTCTTTTCTCAATGGGGCCGCTCGTGCCGGATGCCGGCTCTGTGTTTTCCGCCCCGTCACGTGCCAATTCCAGCCAATCAGGAGGCTGGAATCGGCACATCAGGAGGCTGGAATCGGCAATGGACCGCACAGAAGAGCTGCGGTCCACCGAGGGAGAAGATCCCGGCGGCCATCTTCAACCGGTAAGTAAGAAGTCACCGGAGCGCAGGGATTCAGGTAACCGCTGTGCGGATTTTTTTTTAGGTCCCCGCATCGGGTTTGTCTCGTGCCGAACGGGGGAGGAGGGGGGGGTGTAGAAAAAAAAAAAAACCCGTTTCGGCGTGGGACAACCCCTTTAATGCACTTTGTAATGTACATTGTGCATTAATTATGAGCCATACAGAAGTTATTCACTTACCTGCTCCGTTGCTAGCGTCCCCGTCGCCATGGTGCCGTCTAATTTCAGCGTCTAATCGCCTGATTAGACGCGCTTGCGCAGTCCTGTCTTCTCGCTGGTGAATGGGGCCGCTCGTGCCAGAGACCTGGTCCTCGTAGCTCCGCCCCGTCACGTGTGCCGATTCCAGTCAATCAGGAGGCTGGAATCGGCAATGGACCGCACAGAGCCCACGGTGCACCATGGGAGAAGACGGCGGTGCATCGTGGGTGAAGATCCCGGCGGCCATCTTGGTAAGGTAAATAAGAAGTCGCCGCAGCGCGGGGATTCGGGTAAGTACTAAACGTTTTTGTTTTTTTTAACCCATGCATTGGGTTTGTCTCGCGCCGAACGGGGGGGCCTATTGAATTAAAAAAAAAAACGTTTCGGCGCGGGACAACCCCTTTAAAAGCTTTTCAGTACATTATGTGGTACATTAAATAATACAATTGAAACATACAACTTGTCCGTAAAAATCAAGCCCTCAGGTGGATATGTTGCCGGACAAATAAATAAGGTATGTTTTTTTTTTTTTGTTTTTTTTTTAATGGGGAGAAAAAAAAGAAAAATGTTAAACCAAAAATTGGCCGTTAAAAAACCCCTTTAAGGACGGTCTCTTTACATATGGATGATAATCACTATCGTCCACATGTGCCACAACGCAAGAACGCAGATGAGGAGGGCATTGATGTCTATAGATGGCACAGCTATGTAGTGTATTAACTATGTTGGCTCAGTGCCTCCCTCTAGTGTCTGCTTATTAAACTGCATTTGAAGGGCTAATCCTACCCAACACATAATGTCATTGATGGCATATTATGTGATATCTGATGCTATGTGATATCCATGGATGTCTGCACCCCCCGGGTAACGGCTCAACTGTCCCTTTAGCTTTTTTCTCATAATAATGCTGGTGAATGCAGCTGCACTTCCTTTACAGCAAGGTGTGGGGATTGTAGGGGTCCCAACAGCGGACCCCTCACTAATCAGACAATGATGAGATATTCTATCAATATACCATCCGTGTGAACCTGCCTCCAATTCTGTCATATGGCACTGCTAACGTGGGCACCCCGTGGCTGGCACTGTGCAGTGCTCTGATATTGTGAACGGGGCTGTTGTTGGGGTTGAACTGTTTACTGGGACACTATGGCTGCTACTCTTTATAGGGTCACTGTCAGGCATGTGTGACCGAGCTGTTCATAGGGGCACGCAAGCTGCCTGTGTACACTGTTTATGGGGGCACTCTATCTAGCACTATTAATGGGGGCGCTCTGTCTAGCACTATTTGTGGGGACACTCTATCTGATACTATTTATGAGGGCACTCTGTGTAGCACTCGGGTGACATTCAGTATCTTGCCCTATTTATTGGGTCGCTCTCTATGGGTCACTATGAGGGCATTCTATCTGATACCATTTGGCACTATTTATGGCTTTTGCTCGTGATCAATATGTGGATTTAGATCTGTCAGTGGGCAAAATCCGCGTACTGAATGTCTGACACATTTTTTCATGGATCCGCATGAAGAAGTAACATACGACTTTTTTTTCTTGAATACACGTCAAAAAACGTGCTCGCAAATTTTTCCCACTGATGGCTGCAGCCACGTGTGGATCCACGGCAAAAACTGCAGCAGAATGGAATTCCAGGTGGAATCCACCTTGTGAACATATCCTTACTGTCCCCTCATCTCACCATGAGTCACATTCATTACTGTCCCCTCATCTCCCCATATGTTACATTCATTACTGTCCCCTCATCTCCCCATATGTTACATTCCTTACTGTCCCCTCATCTCCCCATATGTTACATTCATTACTGTCCCCTCATCTCCCCATATGTTACATTCATTACTGTCCCCTCATCTCCCCATATGTTACATTCATTACTGTCCCCTCATCTCCCCATATGTTACATTCATTACCGTCCCCTCATCTCCCCATATGTTACATTCATTACCGTCCCCTCATCTCCCCATATGTTACATTCATTACTGTCCCCTCATCTCCCCATATGTTACATTCATTACTGTCCCCTCATCTCCCCATATGTTACATTCATTACCGTCCCCTCATCTCCCCATATGTTACATTCATTACTGTCCCCTCATCTCCCCATATGTTACATTCATTACTGTCCCCTCATCTCCCCATATGTTACATTCATTACTGTCCCCTCATCTCCCCATTTGTCACATTCATTACCGTCCCCTTATCTCCCCATATGTTACATTCATTACTGTCCCCTCATCTCCCCATATGTTACATTCATTACTGTCCCCTCATCTCCCCATATGTTACATTCATTACTGTCCCCTCATCTCCCCATATGTTACATTCAATACCGTCTCCTCATCTCCCCATGTGTTACATTCATTACTGTCCCCTCATCTCCCCATGTGTTACATTCATTACCGTCCCCTCATCTACCCATGTGTCACATTCATTACCGTCCCCTCATCTCCCCATGTGTCACATTCATTACCGTCCCCTCATCTCCCCATGTGTCAAATTCATTACCGTCCCCTCATCTCCCCATGTGTCACATTCATTACCGTCCCCTCATCTCCCCATGTGTCACATTCATTACCGTCCCCTCATCTCCCCATGTGTCACATTCATTACCGTCCCCTCATCTCCCCATGTGTCACATTCATTACCGTCCCCTCATCTCCCCATGTGTCACATTCATTACCGTCCCCTCATCTCCCCATGTGTCACATTCATTACCGTCCCCTCATCTCCCCATGTGTCACATTCATTACCGTCTCCTCATCTCCCCATGTGTCACATTCATTACCGTCCCCTCATCTCCCCATGTGTCACATTCATTACCGTCCCCTCATCTCCCCATGTGTCACATTCATTACCGTCCCCTCATCTCCCCATGTGTCACATTCATTACCGTCCCCTCATCTCCCCATGTGTCACATTCATTACCGTCCCCTCATCTCCCCATGTGTCACATTCATTACCGTCCCCTCATCTCCCCATGTGTCACATTCATTACCGTCCCCTCATCTCCCCATGTGTCACATTCATTACCGTCCCCTCATCTCCCCATGTGTCACATTCATTACCGTCCCCTCATCTCCCCATGTGTCACATTCATTACCGTCCCCTCATCTCCCCATGTGTCACATTCATTACCGTCCCCTCATCTCCCCATGTGTCACATTCATTACCGTCCCCTCATCTCCCCATGTGTCACATTCATTACCGTCCCCTCATCTCCCCATGTGTCACATTCATTACTTTTCCCTCATCTCCCCATGTGTCACATTCATTACCGTCCCCTCATCTCCCCATGTGTCACATTCATTACCGTCCCCTCATCTCCCCATGTGTCACATTCATTACCGTCCCCTCATCTCCCCATGTGTCACATTCATTACCGTCCCCTCTTCTCCCCATGTGTCACATTCATTACCGTCCCCTCATCTCCCCATGTGTCACATTCATTACCGTCCCCTCATCTCCCCATGTGTCACATTCATTACTGTCCCCTCATCTCCCCATGTGTCACATTCATTACTGTCCCCTCATCTCCCAGTATGTCCCATCCATTACTAGGGTTGCCCCCCTCCTGGTAAATGACCGGCCTGGCCAGTAATTACATCTAGAGGCCGGTGCGGGTAATAATTTTTTACTGGCAATTTTAATTATGAGAAAAAATGATGTTATGGCGGGGTGGCAACTTGGACAAATGTTGGGAAAAAATAAGTAGCTGATTTTGTGCACAAATATAGCCAGCACTAAGACTTGTAACTTTTGGGATTTTTGCACCACACTCCACACTTTTAGAGAAGTAAGTGGGGGCACCCACTATATTTAGTAGAATTTACACCAGGGAACTTCCTCATAGCTGGTAACGATTTCTTCTTCTGGCACATGAGCCGCCCAAGACACTTGTATTAAGTGGCATAGACCTCTTACCCTTAATGCCACAGGACATAAAGTTACATTACTGGTTACAGTTACTGGTCTTAATAAATCAGCCCCATAGTGTTTAAACATAGAAGAAAGCCGTGTTGTGTCTCAGTCCAGCATGGAGAGGGTCCTGGAGCCGCTTGGGGAAGAGTTGGGAGGATACTCAACCCTCATTCCATCCCATGAATTACACCTGCTGCTCTGACTGACCAGGTGAGAAGAGCTGACTCTTTCTAAGTCACCCCGCTTGCCTTCTGCATATTGCGCTGTAAATGACACAGCGATAATCGCTCAGGTCGTTGTGTATAAATGGGCCTTTACAAATGTCTACTTTACTTCCATGTTCTAAAGTTTACACTTCATTTTTTTTATTCTAGTTTGGTCTGATGACGACTGGCTCAAAAGATTTTCTGGTAAAACACTGGAGGAGAGCGAACAGGCTGAGGGGACAGAAGCTCCTAAACCTGCAGCACAAGAGGTACTGGTCCTATAATAATCATAGCTCCAAGTACAGATATTAGGAGGATACAAAACCTTAAATCTTATTACCTTAACTCTTATCCTAGGGAAAAAGTATCTTCACATGTGGCATATAAGCGGCATATTTTCTACCATGGATTTGCGTGCGGAAAATCCGCAGCATATTACAATACAGACGAAGTGGATGAGATTATAAGAAGTCTCATCTTATCCACATCCTGACGATTGTTAATTGACCCGCAGTGCGAATTTTAAATCCGCAGTATGTCAACTTATGCTGTGGGCTTTCACTATGGATCTCAGCACGTCAAATGTTTAGGGTTGTAATCTGCCGTGAATTTGCACCAAAATCTGGACAATACCGATCCTATTTGGCCTATTGGAGGAAGAGGAATGGCCGTACCACACCCGCATTTTCCTACAGAAGACCTTATTCTTGGCGCGTAAAACAATAGCTACTTATTGGATGGCTGCGGGAATCCCTACGATCTCATGTTGGGTTCGGTCGGTGAATACAGTAATCTCCTACGAAAAAATAATTTACCAAAACAGAGGCTGCCCAAACAAATTAAAAAAAAATATGGGATATCTGGCTAGATACCAATTCCACTTTATCTGTAGAATGAACTCCCAGACTCATGTTCCCTCTCTCCACCCCCCCCCCCCCACGCTCTCCTGTGTCCCCATTTACTAAGCAAATAGCAAACGCAGAGCTTTATCTCATAAAGAATTCATCCAATAGGCATGGACGGTTTGAGTTTAATTGTTTAAGTTTATCGCAACCTAAAAGAAAAAATGTACAAGGAATATGTTATTACGTTTAAGCAAGTTACAACACAGTATGTACTATTTGTAATATCGAGTTTGTTTACCATATGATTTTATTATGTACTGTGCAAATTTTCCTTAATAAAGAAAATAAAGTAAAAAAAAAAAAATCTGGACAATACATTCCATGTGGAGGTATCCTAAGTGTTTGATGGTTACTGGACAATGTTCACCCATAGCACTAACTGTGCTAACATAACATAAGTAGCTGTACTTACCCGTCATCTGCCGCAGGGACCCATCACTGCAGCACCACCATCCACCCGCTGTTTGAAGTGGAAGATGTCGTCACAGGTTATCACCTGACTTCTGTAATGTCACTGCCCGCTCTCCTGGCATCAACACTCACATCCCGGCACCATGATGCCAGGAGTTTGTAATAGTGTTACTTACTGCAATTTACAATTGGCTGCAGCGGTCAGAGGATATCTGTTGATGTCTTCCTTAACTTAACATCGGGAGCACGGTTGGGCTCATCACCATGGCAATGGAAGGGTAAGTACAGCTGATTTAGTTATTTCTAGAACAGTTGGACCTGTAGGAGAAATTGTTATCCGATAACCAGGCAACCCCTACAGCCGAACATGCATGCCTGTAAATGTATTTAGTGTCTGTCATCTCGTGCCTCTTTTTTTCTTTTATCTTCTTTATTACTTGCAGGGAGAGCCACCTGCTAAAAAGGTACGAGCTAACCCCCAGGTATACATGGATATCGAGATTGGCAACAAGCTTGCTGGACGTATTCGCTTCCTGTTACGAGCAGATGTTGTTCCGATGACGGTAGGTGAGTGTCGGAATCTGATATTGCATAAATAATTCATGGTCACGTTGCGTTGGCTGTACATAATAGTTCTAGATCAGAAGAAAAGCAGATAACATTGGTATTAGAAATAACATTTCCTTTGTGAGAAGACATACATTCATTCTTACAATTTGTCAATTACACTCAACTCGTTTAGCAGTGTTTAACCCCTTAGTGACCACCCCATAGTCCTGGCCCGCTGGGCTTTATCCCAGAGGAGGTAAAAACATGCTTCCTTCAGGGATTAAAGCCCTGCAGGCTCTGGACATGACAGCTCCATGCTGTCAAGTACCCCCCACCCCAGCGATCGCATTAAAGGCAATGTAAAGTTTAAAAAAGTTAGTTTTAGCTCCCCTTAATGGATCAGATCTCAGGATACTCACCATCCTTCGCGATGTCCCCCGGCGTTCTGGTCCTGCAGGACCTGGCGTCTGTGCATGCGCGCCAGACATAATTACGTCACACGAATGCGCACAGGGCCGGGAGGCCTGGGAAATTTAAAAACTCCCTGCTCTCGGCTAGTATGAGTAGCCGAGAACACGGAGTTGTCACTGGGAGCCGCTGTATGTGGTCCCCAGTCACATGATCGCTGTTATCCAATGGATAACAGTGATCATGTAAAAAAAATTTAAAAAAGAAAAAAAGTTTGTTTCATCTTTCCTCATGGATCATATCTGTGAGGGCAGATGAAATTACGTCCATAAGGCCCCCGGCTTTATCTGCGGACTTTATCTGGCTTCTGTGCACACGAATGGGTATGTTACTAAACACAAGACAAATACTGGTATCCATTTTGGGGTGCAAATCCTCATTTTCATGTGCACTGTAGAAAAAAAAATGTATTTTAAAATGACATATTTTCAAAATTATGAAATTTCATTTTTTCCCCTCAAAATTGTATTAACTTCTGAAAAGAAACTGTGGGATCAAAATACTCATGACACCCATGACAGTGAATATATTAAGATGTGTATTTTTTTTAAATAGGGTCATTTGTGGGGGTGTCTATAATTCTGACACTTATGAGCCTTTGCAATCTTGGCTTGGTGTAGGAAAACAAAGTATTCCTCAAAATGTTAATTAATGTTAAATTTGTACATCTGCTAAATCGCGTGTGTAAAAAAAAAAAAAAAAAAAAAAAAAAAGAGAGAGAAAAAAAAGGTTTTCAAATGTGAGTCCAGAATAGAGTAAACGGATGGAAATATATATCTTATCAAACATGTGTACGGTATGTTTGCATATGTTTGAGACATTGCAATTGAAAATAAGAAAAAATTACAACTTTTTTTTCCAATTTTGGCGCTTTAAATAAATTATACACAAATTCTGTCGGTCTAATTTCTAAATAAAGTACAACACGTGGCGAAAAAACAATGTCAGAATCACCTGGATATGCAAAAGCTTTACAGAGTAATAATAATTTATGTTAAAGTGACACATGTCAGATTTCCAAAATTTGGTCTGGTCATTAAGGCGCAAACTGGCTTGGTCACTAAGGGGTTAATAGATTACACAAAGTCCTTGAATAGAAGGGTTGTACCAGTAATATATATGGCCTTAAAGCAACCTTCCGGTCCTGAAACAAAATTTTTCTTGGTACCAGACGCCGGCGTTCATTTTACCTGCTGCTCTTCTTTTCCAGCTTCTTGCTACAAATTCACCAATTGATGGGCCCTTTTTAGTTCTCGGAGATGGTCACATAGGTTCCCTAACTATCTGATGCACATGGTGTAGTGTCGGTGCATAGGTACTCTGAGGCGCTCCACATTGCTTTGATTGGGCAGCAATGCTTACATGAGAAATCTGCAACCGTGGTGGTGTGCACGGAGTAGTGACAGGAGCTGTACCAGCATCTTGAAAGACTGAAGGGGGGCTAGGAACTATTAGATCCAGGGGAGAAAGCTGTGAAAGGAGAGCCGCAGGTTATATTACTTCCCTCTCCGGTGCCTTTTGAAAAGTCAAACAGTTTTGTAGTTTATAGTTTTTATAGCTGTTCCCTGGTTACCAGATAACATCCATTTAATAGGGCTAATGCCACGGGAAGTTAGGTGACTGCTGTGGTGTCGCTGCTCATTCTATCGGCGTTGGTACTCTCATTCTGAACACCGTGATGCCAGCAATTCGGGAACGCGGATGAAGAGCAGGGTAGTGTGATAGAAGTGCAGCGCTCCCATTGATTTCAATGGTAGTGAAGCCTCCCCTGCACGCTGATGACAATGTCCTGCTGCACTGACATCCACAGAATAGATCATCAGTTGAAAGAAGGCCAGAATACCCCTTTAATCAAGAATTAAGATACAGAGGTTGGGCTGCCTAGCATTCTATCCAGGTGCTGGGAATAGGATCAATGCTATCCTGTGTACTTGGGAAAACCTTTCTTAGGCCTCATGCAGATTTTTTATGCGGATTTCCGCAGCGGATGCACTGCGAGTCATTAAATTGATTTTTTTATTGCTTGCAGGAGATCGCGGATTGCGTTTTTTTTCCCACGCAGATGCCCTTCGGATCATCCGTGTGGAACAAATCCGCAGCCCCACCTCCCAGCCTTTCCGCCACCTCCCGAATAGATTATAACCTTTAAATCTGCAAATGTATTTGTGGATGCACTGCGGATCGTAAGCTCCCATAGAGATGAATGGAGCCACATCCGCGGTAAAATGGAGCATGCTGCGATTTATTATCCCCAAATCAAATTGAAAATCCGCTGATGTTAAATGAAGTGCAGATGCCCAATGCTTCCCTATGGGCGGCTTGATTTGCAGATCTCACACACAGATGCCACGCGTAGATTCAGCAAATCAAATCCACCCGTGGACATTGGGCCTTAGGTTTAAAAATAAAAATTGAATCTACTTGCTGTTGATGGGATCAGAGCTGTTCTGGCAATGTATACACGGCTCTGTCAGAGCTGGGTTATTACAGACTATTGCAGGATATTTCTCTGTCAATGACCTGCATGTTTCATTTGCATTTCCTGTCTTTATCCAAAAAATCTTTTTTTTTTTCTTCTAGTTTTATGTTCGTTAATCTTGTCCAATGTCTGATGAAATAGTATTTTAATTTATTTCAGTTTCTCACTTTTTGAGATGTTTGCTTTCAGTGATTTAAAGCATTTATGTTTACATCTAGATCTACACCTGATAATGTCCAAGCGTTGTCCAGCTTTGGTACAACCCATGAAGTTTGACATGTTCAAGGCAAGTTTTTCAGCCATTGCAATGTAACAAATTTCCACACTCACTGATGGCAAGCAGAGATCTGCAAAATAGAATTAAAATGGAGCAATTAAAGCAGAAGGGATGTTAGAAAGCTGCAAAGCTATTTTACTATTGTACATTCATGAGTATTGGAGAGATACTTGCAGAGGCATGATTCTGGGTGGGGAGACCTCTGAGCGCCTGCCCGCCAGGTGATTTAGTCAAATGAACCATAATCCAGCCATCGCTTCAGATCGTCCGACCCTCTGAACGCTACCCATGGTTGCCATGTCTTGTAGTATGCTTCCCAAGTTTTGGGGTCATCGGCTCCCAGTTCATCAAATCTCATGAGGGTGTGGAGTTCCTCCACCCACATGCCCCTAGTGGGAACGGTTGAAGAGCGCTAGAGCCTTAGGATAAGTCTTCTCACCGCTAGTATGAAATGTTTTAGAAGGCATAATTTGGTGGCTCTCATGCTGTCCGGGAACAGCGAGAGCAGGGCTAATTTCGGTGTCATAATCACTCTTGAGTGGTTGATGTGATTATATAGGGTTGTCACTAGAGATGAGCGAGCACCAAAATGCTCGGGTGCTCGTTGCTCGAGTGGAACTTTCCGCGATGCTCGAGGGTTCGTTTCGAGTAATGAACCCCATTGAAGTCAATGGGCGACTCGAGCATTTTTGTATATCGCTGATGCTCTCTAAGGTTTTCATTGGTGAAAATCTGCAAAACCCAAGAAAGTGCTGGAAACGACACAGAAACGGAGCAGAGGCGTCACGGAGGACGGTGGTACGATCGGCTGCGTACTCCCTCACCATCTTCTTACAGTGCTCCCTCCGACTCAGCCTGGACTTGGGAGGTGTGAGACAGTCTTGCTGGGGAGCCATAAAGCTGGCAAAGGCCTTGGAGAGTGTTCCCCTGCCTGCGCTGAACATGCTGCCTGATCTCCGCGCCTCCCCTTCTACGTGGCCCTCGGAACTGCACCTTCTGCCACTAGCGCTGTCAGATGGGAAGTTTACCATCAGTTTGTCCACCAGGGCCCTGTGGTATTGCATCACTCTCAAACCCCTTTCCTCTTCGGGAATGAGAGTGGAAAGGTTCTCCTTACACTGTGGGTCAAGCAGTGTGTACACCCAGTAATCCGTAGTGGCCAGAATGCGTCTAACACGAGGGTCACGAGAAAGGCATGCTAACATAAAGTCAGCCATGTGTGCCAGGGTACCTGGATGCAACATATGGCTGTCCTCACTAGGACGATCACTTTGAGTATCCTCCTCCGGCCATGCACGCTGAATGGAAGAGAGGCAAGCTGCATGGGCACCCTCTGCAGTGGGCCCAGCTGTCTCTTCCTCCTCAGGCTCCTCCCCCTCCTCCTCCTCTTCCACGCGCTGAGATATAGACATGAGGGTGCTCTGACTATCCAGCGACATACTGTCTTCCCCCGCCTCCGTTTCTGCCCGCAAAGCATCAGCCTTTATGCTTTGCAGGGAACTTCTCAACAGGCATAGCAGGAGAATGGTGACGCTAATGATTTGATTACAGCATCGCCGCTCACCATCAGGGTGGACTCCTCAAAGTTTCCAAGGACCTGGCAGATATCTGCCATCCAGGCCCACTCCTCTAAAGAATTGAGGAGGCTGACTCCCACTACGCCGCCCATGTTGGAGTTGGTATTCCACTATAGCTCTACGCTGCTCATAGAGCCTGGCCAACATGTGGAGCGTAGAGTTCCACCGTGTGAGCACGTCGCACAGCAGTCGGTGCACTGGCAGATTAAACTGATGTTGCAGGGTCCGCAGGGTGGCAGCATCCGTGTTGGACTTGCGGAAATGTGCGCTGACCCGGCGCACCTTTCCGAGCAGGTCTGAAAAGTGTGGGTAGCTTTTCAGAAAGCGCTGAACCACCAAATTAAAGACGTGGGCCAGGGATGGCACGTGCGTGAGGCTGCCAAGCTGCAGAGCCGCCACCAGGTTACGGCCGTTGTCACACACGACCATGCCCAGTTGGAGGCTCAGCAGTGAAAGCCAGCGGTCGGTCTGCTCTGTCAGACCCTGCAGCAGTTCGTGGGCCGTGGGCCTCTTCTCTCCTAAGCTGAGTAGTTTCAGCACGGCCTGCTGACGCTTGCCCACCGCTGTGCTGCCACGCCGCGCGACACCGACTGCTGGCGACGTGCTGCTGCTGACACATCTTGATTGCGAGACAGAGGTTGCATAGGAGGAGGAGGAGGGTGGTTTAGTGGAGGAAGCCTACACCGCCGCAGATACCAGCACCGAGCTGGGGCCCGCAATTCTGGGGGTGGGTAGGAAGTGAGCGGTCCCAGCCTCCACTAAATTCACCCAATGTGCCGTCAGGGAGATATAGTGGCCCTGCCCGCCTGTGCTTGTCCACGTGTCCGTTGTTAAGTGGACCTTGGCAGTAACCGCGTTGGTGACGTTGTCGTGCAGGGCTGGGACGGCACATCGGGAAAAGTAGTGGCGACTGGGAACCGAGTAGCGCAGGGCTGCCGCCGCCATCATGTTTTTGAAAGCCTCCGTTTCCACAAGCCTATACAGCAGCATCTCCAGGCTGATCAATTTGGCTATGTGCACGTTTAACGCTGGAGCGTGCGGGTGCGTGGCGGCGTACTTGCGCTTGCGCTCAAACAGTTGCGCTAGCGACGGCTGGACGGAGCGCTGAGAGACATTGCTGGATGGGGCCGAGGACAGCAGAGGTGAGGGTGTGGGTGCAGGCCGGGAGACGGTAGTGCCTGTGTCCTGAGAGGGGGGTTGGATCTCAGTGGCAGGTCGGGGCACAGGGGGAGAGGCAGTGGTGCAAACCGGAGGCGGTGAGCGGCCTTCGTCCCACCTTGTGGGGTGCTTGGCCATCATATGCCTGCGCATGCTAGTGGTGGTGGCTCCCCGGCTGATCTTATCGCGACAAACCTTGCATACCACAGTTCGTCGGTCGTCTGCACTCTCAGTGAAAAACTGCCACACTTTTGAAACAGTTGGTGGATTATTCGGTCTGGCCCTGCCTCTACCCTTGGCCACCGCACTGCCTCTTCCAACCTGCCCTGCTGCTGCACTTGCCTCCCCCTCTGAAGACCTGTCCTCAGTAGGCTTAGCAAACCAGGTGGGGTCAGTCACCTCATCGTCCAGCTGCTCTTCCTCCGAATCCTCTGTGCGCTCCTCCCTCGGACTTACTGCCCTTACTACTACCTCACTGATAGACAACTGTGTCTCATCATCATCGTCCTCCTCACCCACTGAAAGCTCTTGAGACAGTTGCCGGAAGTCCCCAGTCTCCTCACCCGGACCCCGGGAACTTTCCAAAGTTGGGCATTGGTCATGAGAAACTCCTCAGGTGTTAGAGGATCCATTTTTTCGCACTCAAGGCCGGGACCCGAGAACAGTTCCTGGGAGCCTGCCTGCTCTTCTGAATGTGTCATTTGCTGGGAGGGAGGAGGCTGGGAGAAGGGAGGAGCAGCAGCGAGAGCATTCAGGCGTAGAAGACTGGGTGGTGACGGTGGATAGTTTGCTGGATGCACTTTCTGCCATCCACGACAGGACCTGCTCACGCTGCTCAGTTTCTAATAAAGGTCTACCGCGTGGACCCATTAATTGTGAGATGAATCTGGGGACCCCAGAAACTTGCCTCTCTCCTAATCCCGCAGCAGTCGGCTGCGATACGCCTGAACCAAGAGCTCGGCCTGTGCCCACACCCTGACTTGGGCCTCCGCGTCTTCGCGCGCGTCCACGTCCTCTAGGCCTACCCCTACCCCTCAGCATGGTGTATTACGAGTAGAGCAGAAACAGAACGCTGTAATTAATTGTGCCGCTTATTGGCCTGTGGTTGGAGGCTGACTTCGCTTACGGAACGCACAACAGAGCCAGGAAACAATTATGCGCAAGCCTGTAGTGAGACCTAGGTGCGTATGACTGAGCTACTGGAATTCACAGGGCAGAACCAGTCAAGTGGCAAAAGGCTAGTGGTAGGCCTTAAGTATTTTGCTTCAATTTTTTAAAATGGTGAGGTGAAAAACCAGACAGACACCGTATGCAGCGTATATATGTATACTCTTTCCCTCTGGCGGGATGACGGCGATCATGTAACGGACACAGCAGAGCCAGGAAACAATTATGCGCAAGCCTGCTTTAACGCTTAGCTGGGTAATAATGAGCGACTACTACCCCCAGCAGACACGCAGTAAACTGAAGACGGTCACAGGCAGCCCAAATATAGTATTTTTTTCCAATTTTTGGGAAAAAGCCCACTGCCTATATAGCCTGTATATGGATTTCCCTGTTGGAGGATGACTGTGGGTATTGAAAGCACAGTGCAGCCAGAAAGAATTATGCGCAAGGCTGGGTATTAATGAGCGACTACTACCCCCAGCAGACACGCAGTAAACTGTAGACGGTCACAGGCTTAGCTGGGTAATAATGAGCGACTACTACCCCCAGCACACACGCAGTAAACTGAAGACGGTCACAGGCAGCCCAAATATAGTATTTTTTTCCAATTTTTGGGAAAAAGCCCACTGCCTATATAGCCTGTATATGGATTTCCCTGTTGGAGGATGACTGTGGTTATTGAAAGCACAGTGCAGCCAGAAAACATTATGCGCAAGGCTGCAGTAACACCTAGCTGGGTAATAGTGAGTGACTACTACCCCCAGCAGACACGCAGTAAACTGAACACGGTCACAGGCAGCCCAAAGATTTTTTTTTTCCAATTTTTTTGAAAAAGCCCACTGCCTATATAGCCAGTATATCTCTTTCCCTGTACCACTGTCCCTGCCTCACCAGTACTGCCCCTATACTCAGTAAAATGACTGCAGACTGAGGACGCTATGGTCTGCACGCCCGATATACAAAAAAAAAAAATGTGCAAAACTGCTAAAAGCAGCCTCAACAGTACTGCACACGGTCAGATGTGGCCCTAAGAAGGACCGTTGGGGTTTTTGAAGACGAAGATAACAGCCTAACACTCTCCCTATAGCAGCTACAGCAGGACGGCACTTTCCCTAATGTCTCTCAGCGTGCATCTGTGGCGAGCCGCGGCCGGCCCCAGTTTATATACTCGGGTGTCACCTGATCTCCCCAGCCACTCACTGCAGGGGGGTGAGATAGGGCTGGAACTTCACAGGAGGAAGTTCTAATGCCTTCCCTGTGTTTCTATTGGCCAGAAAAGGGCGCAAACTTTTCTGGGAAGAAAATGGAAGTGACTCGAACACCGCGTGGTCCTCGTCTCGAGTAACGAGCATCTCGAGTACCCTAATACTCGAATGAGCATCAAGCTCGGATGAGTACGCTCGCTCATCTCTAGTTGTCACCCCTTCCCATAGGTCCGCTACTGGCCGGCAGTCCCACCAAATGTGGGTCATTGTACCTCGGCTCACACTGCATTTCCAGCACGCAGGGAAGAACTGGTGAAAGATCCTCTGTAGGTGGTCCGGGGTCCTATACCACCTTGAGACTATCTTATAGTTGAGGTCTTGTATTTTGCCAGCTGTGGATAGTGCCCAGATTTTACACTAGTCCTCCCCCGTAATGTTTTCTCCCAACTCCCGTTCCCAGGCCTCCCTATAATTCAGAGTCTCATCCTCCGTCTCCCGATCCAGCAACATTTTATATAACGTGGAGATCATATGCCTCTGATTTAGACTTGACAAACAGAGTTGCTCATACTCAGTCAGGGGTGCCGTCAGATTTTCTTTCGGGATCAGCGTGCTCACAAACCCTCTCAGCTGAAGATATTGCAACCAGAATCCTGGCTGCGGTGGAGACTGGTTTAAGATCTCCATCATGGGTTTCAGTCCCGTTTGCGTCACTACGTCCCTCAATCTAGGGATTGGGTCCGCAGGAATAGCCAGAAGGCCCTTCTGATTTGTAGTAGCTTCAAAGAGGGGATTTGCTAAGAGCAGAGTTAGGGGGCCTGGGGCTGTAACCAGCCTATATTGAGGGGCGAAACTCGCCCATGCCTTAAATAGTTGGAGGCTGAAGGGGGAGATTTGGGTATAGACTTGATCCATTTTGGCAGAATCCAGGGAGCTCTGTATAGGCCATCTGTTTCGCCTGTGTGGTCTATATCCACCCATAGCTTTGAGTTTCTGCTTTTTGAGGATGTCAAGTACGCAGTTTGCTATGTTAGCTTTTTGGTAGAGGGAGAAGTCCGGTAGGCCCAGGCCCCCCTTCTCTTTTCTCCTCTTTAGCAATGAGTATCTCAGGCGCGGTTTGCGTCCTTTCCAAACAAAGTTGGAGATTAGAGATCGGATTTTTTTCAGGTATGTTCTTGGGAGCCCAATGGGAATTGTTTGACAAAGATACAGGAAACGGGGCAGTACATCCATTTTAATTACCTTGGGGTAGAGCGTTCCAGAGGATGGGTGCTGCTCTGGTGAAGTCCTGTAGGCGAGCATGTGAGGTTCGTACTACAGGGGTGTTTAGTCTGAGTGTGTTAGCCGATCGGAGTGAGCAGGCTGGGTGGTGTACTGACAGAAGAGAGGCGATGTATGCTGGTGCAGCGCCATGCAGAGCTTTGTGAGTGAGGTAGAGGAGTTTAAATTTAGTTCTGCAGTGGATGGGCAGCCAATGCAGCGACTGGCATAATGCAGAGGCGTCTGAGTAATGACTGGATAGAGAAATGGGCCTAGCTGCTGCATTTAGTATGGATTGGAGTGGAGCAAGTCATAAATGACACAATACATTTTTTCAGCGGTCGGTACGATTACAACTGTAACAAAAACATAATTTTTTAGATTTTTCCACTTTTGCACAATAGACACTCTTTTCTTTTGGAAATTATAATTATTTTTCAATCGTTCCATTGTCGCAGCTATGTGAGGTATTGTTGTTTTGCGTCACGAGCTGTAGCTTTTATTTTTCCCATTTTAGGGTACATATAGCTTTTTGGATCGCTTTTATTGCGTCTTTTTGAAGGTAAAATGAATAAATAAGCCTTTAAAGGGGTTGTCCCGCGGCAGCAAGTGGGTCTATACACTTCTGTATGGCCATAATAATGCACTTTGTAATGTACATTGTGCATTAATTATGAGCCATACAGAAGTTATAAAAAGTTTTTCACTTACCTGCTCCGTTGCTAGCGTCCTCGTTTCCATGGAGCCGTCTGATTTTCGCCGTCTAATGGCCAAATTAGACGCGCTTGCGCAGTCCGGGTCTTCTTCTCTTCTCAATGGGGCTCCGTGTAGCTCCGCCCTGTCACGTGCCGATTCCAGCCAATCAGGAGGCTGGAATCGGCAATGGACCGCACAGAAGAGCTGCGGTCCACGGAGGAAGAAGATCCCGGCGGCCATCTTCAACCGGTAAGTATAGAAGTCACCGGAGCGCGGGGATTCAGGTAAGCGCTGTGCTGTTGTTTTTTTAAGTCCCTGCATCGGGGTTGTCTCGCGCCAAACGGGGGGGGGGGGGGGTTGAAAAAAAAAAACCCGTTTCGGCGCGGGACAACCCCTTTAATCTTTTTTTCTTATTTTCAACAGTTTTTGCTGCACAGGATTACTGTGCTCAAATTATAGCACAGATCGTTACGGACACAATGATACCACACGTGCGTTTTTGTTTCTTACGTTTTTTCATATAAATAGGGGGTTGTGGGTTTTTTTTCTATTTTTTAATGTTTTTCGTTTTACACTATTTATTTAGTTTTTTTACACTATTTAGGTCCTCAGGAACTTGATCCATTGCAGCTATGATCGCTGTGGTAAGGCATTGCAGGACTTCTGTCCTGCAATGCCTTATCGCTGGTTAAAGCGATCATAGGCAATGGCAAAGCAGGACGCCTGTAGCTAACGTCATGTTGCCATGGCAACTCGTCGGCTCTCCTCGATTAAATCGGGGGGGGGGGGGATCCAATGACATCACAGGGAGTGAGCTCCCTCTGTGAACCCTTTATAAACCTCGATCTACAAAGATTGCAGCGTGTATGGGGTTAACAGCATGGGTCGCTGTCCCAATGCACCCCTACTATCAGTAATAGCTGGCGCCCGCTGCCGGATACCGCAGGATCTCTTCAGATCCCGCGAGTTCCATATGACGTAAGGTTACGTCATGTTGCCTTAAGTACCAGCCTGCAAAGATGTAACCTTAAGTCATGTGGCGAGAAGGGGTTAAAAGAGGTTATGCCAACATGCACAATCCCATTCAAAATGATGATTTCCTCAGGCTCAACTCTTGTCACCCCCATTAAAAGCTGGTAATGCGAGGGAAAGCTGCTGCTAGTGAGATATTTCCACTGCAGGGAAAATGTGGTATTACAGGATGGACTTTCACATGACTGGTTTGTTCCGGCCAGTGAACCTTGTCTTTTGACATTCATGAGCCTTAATATGAAGAGGGGATGCCATCTCGGCACAATGCTTTCATTCAATAAATTGAGCTAATTGATTTGTACGTAAGAATGTCCACATTTGTGTTTTTATGTTTTTGTTTTTTTAATTTGCAGAAGACTTTCGCTTCCTCTGTACACATGACAAGGGCTTTGGCTGCAAAGGAAGCAGCTTCCATAGAGTTATCCCTCAATTCATGTGTCAGGGAGGTGACTTCACCAATCACAATGGCACAGGCGGAAAATCCATCTATGGACGGAAATTTGATGATGAGAACCTCATTCTAAAATACACAGGTGCAGGTGGGTAAGCTTATTTTGATAGATTTCACTAGCAGAGGTGTTTCCTAAATCATCACTTCAAGACCTTCATACTTATACCGCAGTTATCAAGACTATAATACGAAGTATCTAATAAAACTTAACCTTTATTAACAAACCATACAAATTTGTAATACTAAACACAAAGTCCCATAAACACTTAGGAGCCTAGTTACTTAAACTGTTGCCTTATACTCTGATCAAAGTAAACTATGAGCTGACTCGATGAGATAAATGTATTAAGAGGAACGTGCCTCTTAATATATTTGTGGCAATTGGCAGTACCTCCATGTGCCAGACTAACCCCCAAGCTAGTGTAGGTTTCAGCTACTCTGGTAGGCTATGGATGGCCATGCCTCCTAAAGCTAGACCACAACCACTTCTAAAAAAGTGCATCAAACCTAAAGCCCCTGAAAAGTCACAATTTTATATGTACCAACATTGCAACCTTTGTATTGCAGAAATTTGGCATACATAACTTAATAGACATGTCCCAATTTGTACAACATATGTCTCACTGTATATAGTCAATGATAAAGAAGAATTTTACCAAAATTGACTAGTAATGTCATTCAGGGTCACTTGCGGATCCTTCAGTCTGCAGCAATTGAAACACCCCTATACTAGGTCAGTATTTTAGGCGGTTTAGTTTTTCAATTCTAAGGTTCTGTCTTTGTACAGGGTTACTCTCTATGGCAAATTCTGGTCAAAATACAAATGGATCACAGTTCTTCATCACATGTGACAAGACAGACTGGCTTGATGGGAAACATGTTGTGTTTGGAGAGGTGATGGAGGGAATGGATGTTGTATGACAGATGGAAGTAAGTATTTGCAAACTTACCCCATGAATTCTCTTAAATGTATCTATAATTCAATGTTCTTAAATGGCAAAGATGGATGGAGCCCAATAAGAAACCTCTTCCCTTATTCAGAAGAAACTTTCTCTTTCTTGAAGGAGAGAAAAGGAAAAACAATCACTGCTGTGATAAGAAGTGCTTGATAATTCAAGCAGTCTAGTTTTCCACATAAACTCGGTCCTCTAACCATCAACAGAATCCAATTTATTCTATATTATATATTGTGTGTACAGGGTGCTTCACTTGAAGTGCAACCCAGTAACATTGTAATATTTGTGTTCGAAACAATGTCACGAGTGAACTCATCAGTCCTCACAGAGCATGTTGAAAGTGGCCACCGCTACCCTCCAAGCACTGCTGAACCCGGCACTCTGTAGTCAAGTGTGCTGCAACATGCCCACATCAATGGTGGCAATTTCATATCTAATGTTCTTCAGTGCGAGGTTTATTGACAAACCGTTAACCCTTTTGGTGGCCCACAGGGAAAAGTCTGCTGGGGTAGGGTCCAGTGATCTGTGGGACAACCCACCTTCGAGTTGATTCTGTCCCCCAAGAAAGAATGAACTTCCATCATGTTGTGGTTGGACATGTGACAAGTTGCCTCTCATTAATCCATTCAGATGGGTTGTCTATCCAGGGATTATTCCAATTGCTAGATTAGAGTCAGGGAGAAAATATTTTCCTCCAAATGGGGAAAATTGGCTTCTAACTCATTGTTTGTTTTTTTCCCCCTTCCTTCCTCTGGATCAACGTGTGTGTTTGTGTGAGAGAAGTAATAGGTGGAACCGAATGGAATGGAGTGTTTTTTTTGTAGATAGCTGTTGACGCGTTTAGACCCAACGGTTATCACTCAAAATATGGCTTTTGAGCAATAATCTTTGTGTCTAAATGGGCATTTACTGTAAGATAGTTTGGATAAATGAGACCCACCTACTTGGAAATGTGAACTGCACACCAGCAGTTGAACGATACACCCATGGCATGAGACAGAGCAAGGGTCATTAATAAACTCTAGACTCCTGAACATGGTTACAGTTCTACACAAATAAGTTGGAATAAGGGTTACGCTTCCAGTGAAACACCCTGTATAATATATGTGAGTGCATATAAGATAGTGTGTGTGTAAAATATATACATGCAGATGTAGCAAACAATCTGTACTGTGCATGTCTGACGGTGAGCTGACAGAGCCAGCCGGTTTAAGGCCTCATGTCCATGAGCACGCATAGAATCCGAGTGCAGAATCCCACAGCCATAAGGCTAAAAATGACATTTTCTCACCTATCCGGACGCGGCACAACTCTTTCATCATGGCCGGTTCTTCTTTCTTCTGCCCGGCGGATCTGTCCAAGAGTCTTTAAATCTCCTGCTGTCCTACAGGAAGCTGCAGAAAATAAAGTCTGCAGCGATTTTTATCCCGCTCGTGCGATCCGCACACTAGGATAAAATGACATCCGTAGGTATTTAATTACTTGCAGATGCCCACCTCATTAAAAGCAATAGGAGAACTCCACGGTCCTCTGCCATGGCTGTGACAACCAGACCGGAGGATTCCTGAAGTGATGCGAGGCTGTTTTCACAGGACCCGGGCCTTGGGCAGTTGGGAGGAATCACTGTCAGCTGAATGAGTGCTCGGCCCTGCAGCTACCTTAGGGTACGCATATGCTGCTACTAAGGTATATCTAATATTCTATTAGATTGGAAGCTCATAGCAGCAGAGTTTCTATTGTACATTAGATTGTAAGCTCTTAGGAACAGGTTGTATATGTCTATTTCTGTACAGCGTTAGCTCTTCTAAATCTATAATTAATGTATATATGCAGCAGGACAGATTAGATCCAGGGTGATAGCTGATTGCCACATCTGGTGTTGGCAGGAATTATATTGGAAGGGATTGCCTTTCTCTAGATCAAGGGTGTCAAACTCCTTTTCACCAAGGGCCACATCAGGCATATGGTGACCTTCAAAGGGCTGAATGGAAGACAGTATAGTAAGGGCCTGTTCACACAAGTGTATTTGCATACATAATATGCAGTGAATAGAAGCCATTGATTTCAATGAGTTCATTCACATGATGTATATTTTCACACAGTATGACATATTTTGTTGCGTACTACGCACCCCAATAGGCCATTGGAGTGAATGGGCCGCGCAAATACGTGGTGAATGCGCAGGAAACCTATGTATTCACTGCATATTTGCTGACCCTTTCAGTGAGCCCATCTGTGTTATTTTTTGTGTAACCAAATATTCAGACATAAGCGATTTTTGATTGCGCAAATACACAGCGTATTTGTGCGACAGAAATATGATTACGCCCATGTGAACGGGCCTTAATAGTGACCACTATAGTGGTCGCAGTAGTAATAGTGACTCTCATAGTGGCTCCAGTAAAAATAGTGACCCCCACAGTGGCCCCAGTAGTAATGGCGCCCCCCACAGTGGCCTCAGTAGTAATAGCACCCCCCACAGTGGCCTCAGTAGTAATAGCGCCCCCCACAGTTGCCCCAGTAGTAAAAGGGACTCCCACAGTGGCCCCATTAGTTATAGCAACCCCCAAAGTAATAATTTTAACCCCCCATAGTAATATTAACCCCCCTTAGTAATAATATTATCACAGTCAGTAATATTAACCTCCACAGTAATATTAACCCCCATAGCACTATTAACCCCCCTCAGTAACAATAAACCCCCTCAGTAATAATATTATCCCCCTCAGTAATATTAACCCCAGTCAGAAATATAACCCCCCTCAGCATTAATAACCCCCCCTCAGTAATATAACCCCCCCCCCCCTATAGTAGTAATAGTTCCCCCCCTAACCCATATACTCGCCTCCTCCTTGCTGTCAGCGCTGCTTCCTTTCTGCTCGCCCTGAGCCCGGGCGCACACTGACATCAGTGTGTGCACCCAGAACCCTTCCTCCCTGAGTCCTCTCCTGTGGAACTGAAGAGCAGGGGACTCAGGGGAGGAGTATTCCGGCTGCACACTGACGTCAGTGTGTGCGCCGGGATCAACACTGCCAGCGTGATTACCAGCGAGGAGCTGCGGCACCCCAGCTGGTAATCAGTACAGTGGCGAGCAGCCGTCGGCAAACTGCGGGCCACATAAAATGAGGCAGCGGGCCTTTTGTTTGACACAAGCTCTAGATCTTTGGGTCCGGTGCCTTTCATCTTAGGGCATTGGGGGACTGGTCAAAAGGACTGCAGCAAGTTTTGTGGTCTCCACTGGTCCTAACCTAAGAGTCGCTGGGATAAAATACATTTTAGTAATATAAAAATAACATGTAATATATGGAGCAGGTGAGGTCTGTATGTGGGAGTGTCATATGATGAGCTGAACCCCTCCTCTTTCATCACATGGAACTTGGCGACAATTATCGGGCTACTGCGAACGCTGGAGACACTTTGACGTGTGATGTGATGGACATTAGATAAGCCAATGACAATACGGGCATGTGGGGGAAAAATAACGTCCGTTATCAAGATCACAAGACCACAATGGTACATGGATATTGGGGTGCAGGTGCTGGATGATGAGGATAAAGCAATACCAGATGACTGCCCTAAGTGTAAGATGCACCTATAGGCCTTAGTCAGACGGGCGGTTTTTCGCGCGATTTGCGGATCGCATGACGGATGCGCATCCGCAAATCGCGTGACCGGTGCGCGCAAGTCGCCCGAAAATCTGCTCCTAGCCGCGTTTCATTAGAAACAGGCCGGAGCTGTCCAGCGCATTGCATTCAATGGAGACGGCAATAGAGCCGCCTCCATTTAAAGCAATGCGCTGCGGGCGAGCCCGGGATGAATTGTCGGTAAGGGCTTAAATATATAAGCCCTTCCCTGCAATTCATCCTAAAATGTGTTAAAATAAAAAAAAATTGTATACTCACCTTCTCCCGGCAGCCAGAGCTCCGTGCGGCCGTCCTGCAGTGGGTGTGAAGGGGGTGTGAGTCAGACCTGCCCCCTGATTGGCTCAGCGCTGAGCCAATCAGAGGCATGCCTCACTCACACCCATTCATGAATTCATGAATGGATGTGAGTCAGACCTGCCCCCTGATTGGCTCAGCGCTGAGCCAATCAGAGGCATGCCTCACTCACACCCATTCATGAATTCATGAATGGATGTGAGTCAGACCTGCCCCTGATTGGCTCAGCGCTGAGAGGCAGCAGTCACTCACCCATTCATGAATGGGTGTGTGAGTGAAACCGGCCTCTGATTGGTCAGGGCTGTGACCAATCAGAGGCAGATCATTCAGCAGGCGGGGATTTTAAAGCCCCGCCGGCTGAATAGTGCCGAGAAGCAGTTCAGGAGAACTGACAGCGGCCGCGGCTGGACTCCGGCTGCAGCGGGAAGGTGAGTATACAATTTTTTTTTTTTAACACATTTTAGGATGAATTGCAGGGAAGGGCTTATATATTTAACCCCTTCCCGACAATTCACCCCGCGCACAGCCGGCAGCCCATTGCTTTCAATGGAGCGGCTGTATTGCCGCTCCATTGAATTCAATGGGCAAACATCGTTCTTCTCTGCCACAGCTGTTACAGCTGTAGCAGAGAAGAATGATTTGTCTTCTATACGTTCTCAATGGGGTCGGCGCTGCTGCCGCCGGCCCCATTGAGCGCATATACAGAAGAGAACAGGAATCGCAGATAGGTGCGATCTGCGATTTTTTTTATTTTTTTTTGTTCTATAATTTATCGGACGAGCGCATAAAAAGCGCTCATGTGTCCGATACCATTGTAAAGCAATGGTTTTAAAAAATCGCCGGACACATGCGCATGCGCAAATCGCGGCTAAAAACGCCCGTCTGACTAAGGCCATAGGGTGTTGAATATTGGGGTACATCTCCGCTGTGGGATGGTGCTTTAATAACCATTGATGATATAGTTTGATATTGGGATACAGGCTTGGAAGTAAATAAATATTGAGGTTTTGAGAGGAATGCACAGTAATCCCTGGAGTGGGATGTTAGATGGCGGTGAAGTGGATGAAAAAGTCCAATAAATAGGAGGGTGCTGAATGTTGGGGTGCAGTGTGAAGTGTTGGGGCAATGCTGATAAATGCTGCAGTAATCTGTCCATATACTCTGCATAATGTCACCAGCAGCGGATTGTGGAGCAGCTACTTCTAACACCGGATATGTGAATTGTTCGTCTCAGTGCTCCAGTCTCACTATGATGATGCACATTTCCTTCTGCTGACCACCGTCTTCAAATTTGACCCACGATTGTGGCATCCGGTGAGCTTCTGACACATTATTACACAAAGATCAACCAGCAATACGTAGCCCTATCATGAATCCAGAATGTCTGCAGTATTTCCAAATCCAAAACAGAGTCAAAATCCGCAACATTGGTGCAAATTTTGATTTGAAATAAAACATATACTCATTATCAAAAGAAATTCCTCCCCTAGAAGATGTTCTTGGAATCAAATGAACCTTTTTCTGTGTGACTGCAACGATGATATCAAGAAGTGATTACGATATCAGACCAAAAGGAGAATTTACTGCAGAAAACCGAACACTTGAAGGGAGGCTCTAGTACCCTGCTGTACCGCTTCTAGCTTGGATGTAAGATGTGATACGGGCGGGCATGGAAGCTCTAGTACCCTGCTGTACCGCCTCTAGCGTGGATGTAAGATGTAATATAGGCGGGCATGGAGGCTCTAGTACCCTGCTGTACCACCTCTAGCTTGGATGTAAGATGTGATACGGGCAGGCATGGAGGCTCTAGTACCCTGGTGGGTCACCTCTAGTTTGGATGTAACATGTGATACAGGCGGGCATGGAGGCTCTAGTACCCTGTTGTACCGCCTCTAGCTTGGATGTAAGATGTGATATAGGCGGGCATGGAGGCTCTAGTACCCCGTGGTACCGTCTCTAGCTTGGATACAAGAATACGGACGGGCATGGAAGCATACGGGTTCTGTATGGCAGCATATCGGTCCAGATTTGCTGTAACTGAGCCTCTAGATCATACAAACTCGTAGGCTGTCGAAGTTGGCATCCCAGATGGTCCCATACATGTTCTATTGGTGATAAATTTTGTGCCCGGCGGGCCACGGAATTGTGGCAATATTGTGGAGGCGTTCCTGTGACACTTGTGTGCGATCGAGTATTATCCTGTTGGAAAATGCCTCTTGGAAGCCGCCATGAGAAGAACACACGTGGCTGCAGGATGTCCTGAACATATTGCTGAGCTCTCATTGTCCCTCGTGTCATTACTAGAGATGACTGTATATCATATTCGATGGCCCCCAGACCATCACACCATTGGCGACAGTGTGCAGCTCTACAGCAAAGGTAGAATTGAGGCGCTCACCCCTAGGTCTACAGACAGGAACACGGCGGCGTCGGTGCCCAAACTAAACTTGGATTTTTCGCTGAAGACAGCCCAGTTCCACTCCGTAGCAGTCCAGTTTAGCTGTGCACGACGCCACTGCAAACGGTGGGTGAGTGTCAAAGGCATAATGGGTGCCGTGACACCAAATCTCTTTCAGCCAAGTGGCCGGCAAATGTTTCGACAGAAGACACAGTGGCCTGTAACAATGGTGCCACCTGTCTGTGGATGGCAGACAATAATACGGTTGGAGCTGCTCATGCTTGTCGGGCAATCAAATGATCCTCCATACTGGTGGTCTATTAAGTGCCCTCATACATGCTCTGGTCCCAATGTCTCCTAACAGTCTGGTCAGCCCAGGTAATGGGCGATTTATACATAGAACCATCCAGGTTCTCGCATTCCAATAATACCTTCCCATTGAAACTCCGTTAACTGGGCAAAATCTCTTTGATTATAACGTAGAGGCGTCTAGTGGTCAACAAGCTCTACACAAGCGGAAAAAGAGGTCCAATACACACAAGTAGTCTCTGAGAGCCTTTCTATAGGCCAAGGGTGGAACTAATTTAAAGGAGATGTCTCGAGGAAGCAGTTAAATTTTTTTTTTGCCCAGTCCCCCCCATTAAGTACACATTACTAAGCCCCCCTGTAAATGACATTTCTAGCTGGTTCGTACTTACCGTTCCAGCGTTTCAGCAACTTATAAAAGTTTCCTCAAGATGGCCGCCGGCTCTTTCCCCGTCGCTCGCTGCAGCCCGACGTGCGCGCTCCCGAGACGCCGCCAGCTGTGTCTCCATGGCAACCGGACGCATCGCAGCCGCCGACCAGACGCCCCGCAGCCGCCGACCAGACGCCCACCGCCAGGCAGCAGGTAACCGGCGCTAGCCCCCGGCTCCCCAGCGCTAGACCCTCAGCCCAGGTGAAGGCCCCGGAGCCCAGCGCTAGGTTCCGGAGCCCAGCGCTAGTTCCCCCGGCCTAGCGGCAGCCCCCCCCCCGGCCTAGCGACAGCCCCCCCATCGCAGCGGCAGCCCCCCCCCGGCCTAGCGGCAGCCCCCCCCGGCCTAGCGCTAGTTCCCCCATCACAGCGGCAGCCCCCCCCCGGCGCAGCGACAGCCCCCCCAGCGCAGCCCGGCGCAGCGGCAGCCCCCCCCCCCCCCCCCCCCCCCCCCCCCGACAAATCACTTACCTGGGAGGCTTCTCGGGGCTGCTGGGCTGGGCTTCTCCGCTGGGCAGCTCCACTTTCTGCACCTTCCTCTAACAGAGGAAGGTACAGAATGGCCGCTGCAGCGCGCTCCCGAGCAGTGACAGCTCGTCTGCGCATGCGCAGAAGAGCTGTAGCGGGGAGCACACTGAAGCGGCTCGTGCTGAATGGAGAAGACCGGACTGCGCAAGCGCGTCTAAAAAAGCAAGCTGCCAGCGAATTTAGACGGAACCATGGAGACGAGGACGCTAGCAACGGAGCAGGTAAGTGGAATAACTTCTGTATGGCTCATATTTAATGCACAATGTACATTACAAAGTGCATTAATATGGCCATACGGAAGTGTATAACCCCACTTGGTTTCGCGAGACCACCCCTTTAAGGCCTCCTTCACATGGGCTACAAAATGCATGTATGTGAAGCCCATGGTGTCCATTGGGTTCTTTCACATGAGATGCTTTGTAGCCTGAAAGAACCCATTGGAAACCATGGACTTCACATACATGCGTTTTGTAGTGGCAATTTTGTAGCCCGTGTGAAAGAGGCCACAGCTGGCAGGACTGTTCATCTAATCATGCCACCACTATAATTATTTGCATATCTGCCGGAGATATAACTGCATGGCGGGTTTTGTAGTAAAACGACAACTAATTCTAGCTGCTTGATTTTTTTTTGACAAAGAGTGTATTATTTTTGCCGCACGGCTAACACCATTAGAAAAAGGATACATCGTACAAAAAGTGCACTTTTATTTCCAAGAAAAAAATATTATAGAAAGCGATTAAAAATCCGTACATACCCCAAAATGGTGTCAATAGAAACTAGAGTCCCCCTTCCCCCCCAAAAAAAAAGAAAGCCTTTAAACAACCAACTTGATAGAAAAATGAAAAAGGGATGGTGTCAGAAGATGGTGACAGAAAAAATATATTTTATATATTCATTTTAAAAATAAACTAGATACATGTGATATTGTTGTAATCATTCTAACAAAATAAAGCCAACATTCCATTTTAGCTGCAGGTTGTTTACTGTAACCCCTTCCCTTCCAAAAAATGGCGGGGTTTTTTTTGCATTTCAGCCCACTTAGAAATTTTTAAAAGCTTTTCAGTACTTTATGGGGTACATTAAATGATGCCATTGAAACCTACAACTTGTCCGCAAAAAACAAGCCCTCAGATGGTTATGTTGCCGGACAAATAAATAAGTTATGGTTTTTTTTTAATGGGGAGAAAAACACAAAAGTGTAAAACCAAAAATTGGCCATTAAGAAAACCCTTTGAGGAAGGTCTCTTTACATATGGATGATAATCACTATCGTCCACATGTGCCAAAACGTAAGAACCTAGATGAGGAGGATATTGATGTCTATAGATGGCACAGCTATGTAGTGTATTAACTATGTTGGCTCATTGCCTCCCTCTAGTGTCTGCTTATTAAACTGCATTTGAAGGGATAATCCTACCCAACACATAATGTCATTGATGGCATATTATGTGATATCTGATGCTATGTGATATCCATGGATGTCTGCACCCCCCGGGTAACGGCCCAACTGCCTCTTTAGCTTTTTCCTTGCCATAATGCTGGTGAATACAGCTGCACTTCCTTTACAGCAAGGTGTGGGAATGGTAGGGGTCCCAACAGCGGACCCCTCACTAATCAGACAATGATGAGATATCCATCCGTATGAACCTGCCTCCAGTTCTCTTACATGGCACTGTTAATGTGGGCACTCTGTGGCTGGCACTGTGCAGTGCCCTGATATTGTGAACGGGCCTGTTGTTGGGCTAGAACTGTTTACTGGCTAATAGTTTTTGCAGGGTCACTGTCAGGCACTGGTTATGGGGCTGCTCTTTGCGGGGACGTTATTTGGCGGACACTGTTCATGGGGAATGCTGACTGCCTACATTATAGAGGAATTCTGACACTGCTTATGGGGGCGCTCTGTCTAGCACTATTTGTGGGGACACTCTCCATCTGATACTATTTATGAGGGCACTCTGTGTAGCACTAGGGTGACATTCGCTATCTCGCACTATTTATTGGGTCGCTCTCTATGGGTCACTATAAGGCATTCCATCTGATACTATATATGGAGGCATTCTCTGTCTGGCACTATTTATGATGGTAGTCTGTCTGGCACAATGGGGGCACTCTCTATCTTATACTATTTATGTCACATTCATTACTGCCCTCTCATCTCCATGTGTGACACATTTATTAGGCTTTTGCTCTTGATCAATATGCGGATTTAGCTCTGTCAATGGGTAAAATCCGCGTACTGAATGTCTGACACGTTTTTGCATGGGTCCGCATGAAGAAGTAACATACGACTTCTATTCTTGAATGCACGTCACAAACATTTGCTCGCAAATTTAGCCCACTGATGGCTACATCCACGTGTGGATTCACGGCAAAAACTGCAGCAGAATGGAATTCCAGGTGGAATCCACCTTGTGAACATATCCTTGTTGTCCCCCCATCTCCCCATGAGTCACATTCATTACTGTCCCCTCATCTCCCCATGTGTCACATTCATTACTGTCCCCTCATCTCCCAGTATGCCCCATTCATTACTAGGGTTGCCACCCTGCTGGTAAATGACCGGCCTGGACAGTAATTACATCTAGAGGCCGGTGTGGGGAATAATTTTTTACTGGCAATTTTAATTATGAGAAAAAATGATGTTATGGCGGGGTGGCAACTTGGACAAATGTTGGGAAAAAATAAGTAGCTAATTTTGTGCACAAATATAGCCAGCACTAAGACTTGTAACTTTTGGGATTTTTGAACCACACTCCACACTTTGAGAGAGGTAGGTGGGGGCACCTACTATATTTAGTAGAATTTACACCAGGGAACTTCCTCATAGCTGGTAAAGATTTCTTCTTCTGGCACATGAGCCATCCAAGACACATCTATTAAGTGGCATAAACCTCTTAACCCCTTAATGCCACAGGACACAAAGTTACATTCATGGTTACTGTTACTGGTCTTAATAAATCAGCCCCATAGTGTTTAAACATAGAAGAAAACGGTGTTCTGTCCCAGTCCAGCATGGAGAGGGTCCTGAAGCCGCTTGGGGAAGAGTTGGGAGGATCCCCCACCCTCATTCCATCCCAAGAATTACACCTGCTGCTCTGACTGACCAGGTGAGAAGAGCTGGCTCTTTCTATAGGAGTACTAGTGAGTGATTGCTGTAAGACTGGAGCAGACAAAAGGGGTAAGACCAGGGCATAGACTGCTGATGTGGCTGTGCTGCTAGTATGGCCCTGCTAGCACGGAGGAGTACTACTGAGTGATGCCTGTAAGACTGAAGCAGACAAGAGGGGTAAGAACGGGGCATAGACTGCTGATGGGGCTGTGCTGCTAGTATGACCCTGCTAGCATGGAGGAGTACTACTGAGTTATGGCTGTAAGACTGGAGCAGACAAGAGGGGTAAGACCACTGCAGAGATGTCTGATGGGGTTGTGCTGCTAGTATGGCCCTGCTAGCACAGAGGAGTACTAGTGAGTGATGGCTTTAAGACTGGAGCAGACAAGAGTGGTAAGACCAGTGCATAGACTGCTGATGGGTCTGTCCTGCTTGTATGACCCTGCTATGCAATACATTGTGTATGTGTAGCATTTTCATATGCATCCCTGCATGTCTGTGTGATACTCCTAGACTCATAGAGTTGGAAGGGACCTCCCAGGTCATTGGGTCCAACTCCCTGCTCAGTGCAGGATTCACTAAATCATCCCAGACAGATATTTGTCCAGCCTTTGTTTGAACACTTCCATTGAAGGGAAACTCGCCACCTCCCGTGGTAACCTCTTCCACTCATTGATTCCCCTCACTGTCAGAAAGTTTTTTTCTAATATCTAATTTGTGTGTCCTCCCTTTCAGTTTTATCCCATTGCTTCTGGTCTTTCCTTGTGCAAATGAGAATAGGGCTGATACCTCTGCACTGTGGCAACCCTTCAGATAGTTGTAGAAGGCTATTAGGTCTCCTCTCAGCCTTCTTTTTTGCAAGTTAAACATTCCCAGATCCTTTAACTGTTCTTTATAGGACATGATTTGCAGACCGCTCACCATCCTGGTAACTCTTCTTTGGACTTGCTCCAGTTTGTCTATGTCTTTTTTAAAGTGGGGTGCCCAGAACTGGACACAGTATTCCAGATGAGGTCTGACCAAGGAAGAGTAGAGGGGGATAATTACCTCACATGATCTAGATTCTATGCTTCTCTTAAAGGGGTTGTCCCGCGCCGAAACGGGTTTTTTTTTTTTTCAACCCCCCCCCCCGTTCGGCGCGAGACAACCCCGATGCAGGGAGGTAAAGAAAGCTCACCGGAGCGCTTACCTGAATCCCCGCGCTCCGGTGACTTCTCTACTCACCGCTGAAGATGGCCTCTTCCTCCGTGGACCGCAGCTCTTCTGTGCGGTCCACTGCCGATTCCAGCCTCCTGATTGGCTGGAATCGGCACGTGACGGGGCGGAGCTACACGGAGCCCCATAGAAGACTGCAGAAGACCCGGACTGCGCAAGCGCGGCTAATTTGGCCATCGGAGGCCAAAAATTAGTCGGCTCCATGGAGACGAGGACGCTAGCAACGGAGCAGGTAAGTATAAAACTTTTTATAACTTCTGTATGGCTCATAATTAATGCACAATGTACATTACAAAGTGCATTATTATGGCCATACAGAAGTGTATAGACCCACTTGCTGCCTCGGGACATCTCCTTTAATACATCCCAGAATTGTGTTTGCCTTTTTGACTGCTGCATCATATTGTTGACTCATGTTCAGTCTATGATCTATTCGTATACACAAGTCTCTTTCACATGTGCTGCTTAGCCCAATTCCTCCCATTCTGTATGTGCTTTTTTCATTTTTATTGCCTAGATGTAGGACTTTGCATTTCTCCTTGTTAAATACCATTCCGTTAGTCGCCACCCACTGTTCAAGCTTTTCTAGATCTTTTTGAATACTCCCTCTCTTCCCTAGTGTTAGCTATCCCTCCTAGCTTTGTGTCATCAGAAAATTTGATCAGTTTCGCATCAATTCCCTCCTCCAGATCATTTATAAAAATGTTGAACAACACTGGGCCTAGGACAGAGCCTTGTGGTACCCCACTTGATACATTCTTCTACTTGGATGTGCAGCCATTTATGACCACTCTTTGAGTACAATCACTCAGCCAGTTGTGAATCCACCTAACAGTTGCCTTGTTAATCCCATATTTGGTCATTTTTTTCAATAAGTATAGTATGAGATACTTTGTCAAATGCTTTACTAAAGTCAAGATAAAAAATGATACGCGGGCATGTGCAGTGCCATACGCGGTCTGTGCCAGCTCTCTGGTCACAAGCAGAGGCGTAACTAGAAGCTCTTGGGCCCCGATGCAAAATCTATAACAGTGACCCCCTACTTACATGCGGTGTTTATAATACTTTGGTCTACTTATATGAGGGAGGGGCCTCTGTAGTTAAACTCGTGTTTTACACATAGCCCATGGGCCTGAGCCCTTAATAAATTTGGGGCATTTTGTGCCAAGGTTTGTAACAAATTCCAGTATTAGTAAATTCTTCCCCCATAACTTTACTTTTCTAGTGATATAGTAATTCAATCTGTGGCCAAGAGAGGGGGTAGGGTTAGCGGGATCCTCCCGCTAGCCCTGCCTTCTCTCTTTGCTAGACAAGAATCACTATGAGAATCCCCCTAGCCTCACCCTTCTCTCAGCTAAACCCTGAGAAAGCCCTTTAGCAGCGCCCCATATCTCTTCAAGATATGTCAGAGATCCCGTGTAGCTCCGCCCGCTCTCTCCCCTCGCTATGGGGGATTCCAAGACTGTTGTGCGATCTTCTCCTATTGATTTTAATGGGGCCCCGGCCCCATAAAAAACAATGGGTGATATTGCAAGTTTTTTTGTATCGCACGGAGGCTTGAGTAAATACAGCAAATGAGAAAGAAACCATTGAAAAACATTGGTTTCATAATCATGCATTTCCACTCACTAGAAAACCTATCGCCAGTGTGTAAGAGACCTTACTTTGGTCGCTCTGCTCCAAAAATGGGATAGACGGTTTGAACGGAGGCAATTACCAAAGCACTTATCTCCTACTACTTACCAGGCCAACTTTGTCACTTTTTTCAGACAACCAGAAGTGTTGCTTTTTATTTTGCATTTTAAATTCTACAGTAACGAGTGGCAATAATGTGTTACCTTTATTCTCAGTACAATTACAGTGATGCCAACTATGTAGAAGATTTTTCTTTATTCTTCTATTGCGCAATAACAGCATAGCTTGTCACTTAGTTTTTTTTGTTTTTTTTTTACAGAAAACCTGTCTAGTCCCCACAGCGCCATAAACAAAGTTATGGTGCTGTTGAGACACGTGACAGGGAGCCAGATGTAGTATTTTTTAGAAACTCTCACGATGCCCCCTCTGAAGACAACGCATGGCACGAAATTCCGATTCTTTTCCGAGTCCTGTGCATGCACACTCCCATACACGTCTGTTGGAGAGCACATGTATGAGACTCTTCACTGGATCATGGGGATCGGTGAGTATATATAATACATCGTCTGACTCGGTCACATCCCCTAATGGTGCACTAACTTTGTCTATGGTGCGGTGGGGACGTGACAGGTTCCATTTATATTCCTGCTCACAATGCAAAAAAATATATATTACATAGAAATAATGTATAGCCCCTTCTCCCAGGTTTGTGCAGCTGCAGTGTCACATCCGTCAGTCTTCTCTCTAATGCAGTGTGGACAGGCTGCAGTCGGCCTGTGTATGGAATGTCACAGGCAGATGGAGCCAATCAGATCTCAGCATTCGAGCACTGAGGTCTCCGATTGGCTGCCGTAGTCTGATTTTCTGTAAACGGGTTGAATGCAGACTGTCAACACAAACCCTATGCAGAGGGAGTATTGGATCGGCATTTTACCAGTCAAAGAGGAGAACTGAGTGCTTAATACAGGGCTGTTTTTGTTAATCTCATTGAAGTAAATGGCGGCTAAGGAAACTGCACAGACCAACACTACACTGTTATCAAAAGTCTGGGAGTTAAGGAAGCAGCACGGTGTTAGGGCTTATTCAGACGTGCGTATATCGGTGGGGTTTTCACGCCCGGCTGATATACGCTGTTCCTCTCTGCAGGGGGAGGAAGTGGGCCAGGCCAAAAGCAGTGCACTGAGCTCTTGCCCCCTCTACGCCCCTCGCCACTATTTGCAATAGAAGGGGCAGGGTGGAATTTAGCTCCACCCCATCCCTCCCATTGCAAAGAGTGGCGAGGGAGCGGGAGCTCAGTGTACTGCTGGGCATGAAAACCTGGCTGATTTACGCACATCTGAATAAGCCCTTATGCTGTATCAGTAGCCTCTTTTTTCTTCAATAAGAGCTACAGAAAGAGTGCTGTGCTAATCTATACAATGGGTAGCCTTGCAGAATCTTGCATTGAGGCCTGCCAGAGGATATGTCCTCAATTCAGAGTCTAGAGGGCCCCTAGTTCAAATTAAGAACCAGGTCACAGACTACTACTGAAAGCGTGTGTAGGTAGATTTAACAACAACACACATTGCAGTAAAATAAAGGTCTATTTGACAGCTGAATTAGTGGTACAGTCACAAACTTGGAACAGTTTCAACTACTTTGACTATGCTTGCTTTACTATTAAACAACACTGTCTCTGTATGCAAGCTTTTGCAGGAACAAAGAGTCTTTTAAACCAGTGTTCCCCAACTCCAGTCCTCAGGGACCGCCAACAGGTCATGTTTTCAGGATTTCCTCAGTGTTGCACAGGTGATGTAATTATTGCCGGAGCCTCAGACATTGCCACAGCTGTTCTTGCCATAGGATATCCTGAAAACATGACCTGTTGGTGGTCCCTGAGGACTGGAGTTGGGGACCGCTGTCTTAAACTATGGAGCTGGTGGCGGCTTCTGTCTTGGGTGCAGCTGGTGGCGGCTTCTGTCTTGGGTGCAGCTGGTGGCGGCTTCTGTCTTGGGTGCAGCTGGTGGCGGCTTCTGTCTTGGGTGCAGCTGGTGGCGGCTTCTGTCTTGGGTGCAGCTGGTGGGGGCTTCTGTCTTGGGTGCAGCTGGTGGCGGCCTCTGTGTTGGATGGCGCTGGGGGCGGCCTCTGTGTTGGATGGCGCTGGGGGCGGCCTCTGTGTTGGATGGCGCTGGGGGCGGCCTCTGTGTTGGATGGCGCTGGCGGCGGCCTCTAAAAAGAAAAAGAGAAAAGTGAGTATAGTACATAATTTTTTTAATATATGGGGTCCCACGTAGGGCCTCTCGGCCGGTCTGTCCCACGTAGGGCCTCTCGGCCGGTCTGTCCCACGTAGGGCCTCTCGGCCGGTCTGTCCCACGTAGGGCCTCTCGGCCGGTCTGTCCCACGTAGGGCCTCTCGGCCGGTCTGTCCCACGTAGGGCCTCTCGGCCGGTCTGTCCCACGTAGGGCCTCTCGGCCGGTCTGTCCCACGTAGGGCCTCTCGGCCGGTCTGTCCCACGTAGGGCCTCTCGGCCGGTCTGTCCCACGTAGGGCCTCTCGGCCGGTCTGTCCCACGTAGGGCCTCTCGGCCGGTCTGTCCCACGTAGGGCCTCTCGGCCGGTCTGTCCCACGTAGGGCCTCTCGGCCGGTCTGTCCCACGTAGGGCCTCTCGGCCGGTCTGTCCCACGTAGGGCCTCTCGGCCGGTCTGTCCCACGTAGGGCCTCTCGGCCGGTCTGTCCCACGTAGGGCCTCTCGGCCGGTCTGTCCCACGTAGGGCCTCTCGGCCGGTCTGTCCCACGTAGGGCCTCTCGGCCGGTCTGTCCCACGTAGGGCCTCTCGGCCGGTCTGTCCCACGTAGGGCCTCTCGGCCGGTCTGTCCCACGTAGGGCCTCTCGGCCGGTCTGTCCCACGTAGGGCCTCTCGGCCGGTCTGTCCCACGTAGGGCCTCTCGGCCGGTCTGTCCCACGTAGGGCCTCTCGGCCGGTCTGTCCCACGTAGGGCCTCTCGGCCGGTCTGTCCCACGTAGGGCCTCTCGGCCGGTCTGTCCCACGTAGGGCCTCTCGGCCGGTCTGTCCCACGTAGGGCCTCTCGGCCGGTCTGTCCCACGTAGGGCCTCTCGGCCGGTCTGTCCCACGTAGGGCCTCTCGGCCGGTCTGTCCCACGTAGGGCCTCTCGGCCGGTCTGTCCCACGTAGGGCCTCTCGGCCGGTCTGTCCCACGTAGGGCCTCTCGGCCGGTCTGTCCCACGTAGGGCCTCTCGGCCGGTCTGTCCCACGTAGGGCCTCTCGGCCGGTCTGTCCCACGTAGGGCCTCTCGGCCGGTCTGTCCCACGTAGGGCCTCTCGGCCGGTCTGTCCCACGTAGGGCCTCTCGGCCGGTCTGTCCCACGTAGGGCCTCTCGGCCGGTCTGTCCCACGTAGGGCCTCTCGGCCGGTCTGTCCCACGTAGGGCCTCTCGGCCGGTCTGTCCCACGTAGGGCCTCTCGGCCGGTCTGTCCCACGTAGGGCCTCTCGGCCGGTCTGTCCCACGTAGGGCCTCTCGGCCGGTCTGTCCCACGTAGGGCCTCTCGGCCGGTCTGTCCCACGTAGGGCCTCTCGGCCGGTCTGTCCCACGTAGGGCCTCTCGGCCGGTCTGTCCCACGTAGGGCCTCTCGGCCGGTCTGTCCCACGTAGGGCCTCTCGGCCGGTCTGTCCCACGTAGGGCCTCTCGGCCGGTCTGTCCCACGTAGGGCCTCTCGGCCGGTCTGTCCCACGTAGGGCCTCTCGGCCGGTCTGTCCCACGTAGGGCCTCTCGGCCGGTCTGTCCCACGTAGGGCCTCTCGGCCGGTCTGTCCCACGTAGGGCCTCTCGGCCGGTCTGTCCCACGTAGGGCCTCTCGGCCGGTCTGTCCCACGTAGGGCCTCTCGGCCGGTCTGTCCCACGTAGGGCCTCTCGGCCGGTCTGTCCCACGTAGGGCCTCTCGGCCGGTCTGTCCCACGTAGGGCCTCTCGGCCGGTCTGTCCCACGTAGGGCCTCTCGGCCGGTCTGTCCCACGTAGGGCCTCTCGGCCGGTCTGTCCCACGTAGGGCCTCTCGGCCGGTCTGTCCCACGTAGGGCCTCTCGGCCGGTCTGTCCCACGTAGGGCCTCTCGGCCGGTCTGTCCCACGTAGGGCCTCTCGGCCGGTCTGTCCCACGTAGGGCCTCTCGGCCGGTCTGTCCCACGTAGGGCCTCTCGGCCGGTCTGTCCCACGTAGGGCCTCTCGGCCGGTCTGTCCCACGTAGGGCCTCTCGGCCGGTCTGTCCCACGTAGGGCCTCTCGGCCGGTCTGTCCCACGTAGGGCCTCTCGGCCGGTCTGTCCCACGTAGGGCCTCTCGGCCGGTCTGTCCCACGTAGGGCCTCTCGGCCGGTCTGTCCCACGTAGGGCCTCTCGGCCGGTCTGTCCCACGTAGGGCCTCTCGGCCGGTCTGTCCCACGTAGGGCCTCTCGGCCGGTCTGTCCCACGTAGGGCCTCTCGGCCGGTCTGTCCCACGTAGGGCCTCTCGGCCGGTCTGTCCCACGTAGGGCCTCTCGGCCGGTCTGTCCCACGTAGGGCCTCTCGGCCGGTCTGTCCCACGTAGGGCCTCTCGGCCGGTCTGTCCCACGTAGGGCCTCTCGGCCGGTCTGTCCCACGTAGGGCCTCTCGGCCGGTCTGTCCCACGTAGGGCCTCTCGGCCGGTCTGTCCCACGTAGGGCCTCTCGGCCGGTCTGTCCCACGTAGGGCCTCTCGGCCGGTCTGTCCCACGTAGGGCCTCTCGGCCGGTCTGTCCCACGTAGGGCCTCTCGGCCGGTCTGTCCCACGTAGGGCCTCTCGGCCGGTCTGTCCCACGTAGGGCCTCTCGGCCGGTCTGTCCCACGTAGGGCCTCTCGGCCGGTCTGTCCCACGTAGGGCCTCTCGGCCGGTCTGTCCCACGTAGGGCCTCTCGGCCGGTCTGTCCCACGTAGGGCCTCTCGGCCGGTCTGTCCCACGTAGGGCCTCTCGGCCGGTCTGTCCCACGTAGGGCCTCTCGGCCGGTCTGTCCCACGTAGGGCCTCTCGGCCGGTCTGTCCCACGTAGGGCCTCTCGGCCGGTCTGTCCCACGTAGGGCCTCTCGGCCGGTCTGTCCCACGTAGGGCCTCTCGGCCGGTCTGTCCCACGTAGGGCCTCTCGGCCGGTCTGTCCCACGTAGGGCCTCTCGGCCGGTCTGTCCCACGTAGGGCCTCTCGGCCGGTCTGTCCCACGTAGGGCCTCTCGGCCGGTCTGTCCCACGTAGGGCCTCTCGGCCGGTCTGTCCCACGTAGGGCCTCTCGGCCGGTCTGTCCCACGTAGGGCCTCTCGGCCGGTCTGTCCCACGTAGGGCCTCTCGGCCGGTCTGTCCCACGTAGGGCCTCTCGGCCGGTCTGTCCCACGTAGGGCCTCTCGGCCGGTCTGTCCCACGTAGGGCCTCTCGGCCGGTCTGTCCCACGTAGGGCCTCTCGGCCGGTCTGTCCCACGTAGGGCCTCTCGGCCGGTCTGTCCCACGTAGGGCCTCTCGGCCGGTCTGTCCCACGTAGGGCCTCTCGGCCGGTCTGTCCCACGTAGGGCCTCTCGGCCGGTCTGTCCCACGTAGGGCCTCTCGGCCGGTCTGTCCCACGTAGGGCCTCTCGGCCGGTCTGTCCCACGTAGGGCCTCTCGGCCGGTCTGTCCCACGTAGGGCCTCTCGGCCGGTCTGTCCCACGTAGGGCCTCTCGGCCGGTCTGTCCCACGTAGGGCCTCTCGGCCGGTCTGTCCCACGTAGGGCCTCTCTTTATGGAAAGATAAGTGGGTATTTTAGTTGTTTTTTGAAACAAATGAACGGCTTGTTCTGTATAGAGCAGGTGAGTGTACCATTTTCTTCAGATAGTGAGGTAATGGCATGCTTCTCTGATTCCTGTTGGTTAACATCAACATTGTATGAAGTAAGTTTACGTCATGGCAGCATGCTACTTAATGCACCAGGACATAAACTTATATCATGCGTTGCAACACCTGAGAACAATTAACATTAATCTTTGCTTTTAACCCCCTATAAGCCACTATCTATTTAGATCACGGTATGAATAGGGTTTACAGAGGGCGGGCGCTCTATTCGTGACATTATTGGCCCCCCGCAATGTAATTGCAGCCGGGTGATGAGTTGCTATGGCAACAGCATGCCAGATACTGGTGTCCCGTCTTGCCATTGCCTATGATCGCTATTACAATCAATAAGGCATTGCGTTACGGAAGTCCTACAATGCCTTTTAATAGCGATTATTCGCATTATGATTCAAATCCCCTACAGGAAAATGAAGGGGGAAAAAAATGAAACGTTTAACCCCTTGAGTGGCACGCCCGGAAATTTTCCGGGACGAGCTCCACTGCTCATAGTGACAGCCCGGAAATCTTCCGGGCTATGTATCACTATGGAAGCTGCAGAGCACAATGCCACAAGCTGTGACACTGTGCTCTGCCTGCACAGACCCACAAAGAAGAAAGCAAGGGCTTTGAAAAACCAGCAGAAGATATTGCCGGCATATCGGCAATGTCCTGCTTTGTTTACAGGTTGCCATAGAGACCATCGGCTTGTCAGAAGCAAGCCGATGGTCTCTGTGACAGGGAGAGCTTGGTGCTTGGCTATCAGAGGACAGCTAGGTACCAGCTCTTAAAGCAGAGATCAGAGAAAACCTCCGATCTCTGCTGTGTTAACCCTTTACATGCTGCAGTCTATGTGACTGCAGCATGTAAAGGGCTGTCACTACAGCATGTAAAGGGCTGTCACCATCAGACCCCCGGAATGTGATCAGGGGGTCCTGATGGGTCCCTGTGGAAGTCCCCTAAAGGGACAAAAAAAAAAAAGTAAAAAAATTATTCAATGACATCATTGAATGGGTGTGATTGCTAACACACGTGCGCCTTCAGCCAATCACAGCCATTCAATGATGTCATTGAATAGTGTGATTGGCTCAAGCCACGTGTGTTTTAGCCAATCACAGCCATTCAATGCTGTCATTGAATGGCTGTAACTGGCTGACGGCGTGTGTATTAGCTTTCTGGAAGCGGGGATTTCAAGCCCCGCATTCAGAAAGCAATGCTGCGCCGGGGACGAGGAGCGAGCGACATCCTGCCGGAGCGCGACAGAACGCCGGGGGAGGTGAGTAATGATTTTTTTTTTTACCCTTTTTTTTTTTGTATTACCGGCGCATAAGACGACCCCCGACTTCAGAGCAGATTTTTCGGGGTTCAAAAGTCGTCTTATACGCCGGTATATACGGTATTTTCTTTTTGCCTCCCAAAAACGCAATAGAAGTGATTAAAAAAGCAGTACCCCAAAATGGTAACCAATATTAACTACATCTTGTCACGCTAACAGCAAGCCCTCACAGAGCTCCAAACATGACAGAAAAAACGTTATGGGACTTTGCAGCGATGTAGAAATGAAATATTGCGGAAAAGTGGAAAAGCTAAAAAAATAAGAATTTGTTATCGTCATAATTGAACTGACTCTCATAAAAAATGTATTATGCCGCATGATTAATGCTGTAAAAGAAACAATGGCAGAATTGACGTGTTTTCTCTCTTTGCTCTCCAAAAAGTTAAGATTTACAAAATATGGTATTTTTTCACTAAACATGGTACTAATAAAAACTACATTTCGCCTTGCAAGTAAAAGAAGCCCTCAAGTCATCAGAGAAATTAAAAAAAATATGAGTTTTGACAAGTGGGCATCCATATGCCCAAAATACGTCATGTCCTTAAGGGGTTAAAGAGAGTGGGGATTGGGTGAATGAGATCCCCCCCTCTCTTGTCACATCCTCTTTCCTCTCCTGTCGGCTGCAGTAGTGGAACCATGTTGGCACATGCGCACTGTGCAAATTCAGAAATGAAAGCTGAAAATTAATGAACGTTGCTTTTTTTTGGGATAGAAAAATAGCACCCAGTTTTTGTCAACTGTTCATGAATTTATGGACGGTTGGCAGCCCTGAATTTGGGTGACTTGACAGGTTTGTTGTAACCGGGCACATTATTCTGCATACCATATGGAATGGACAAGTACATAAAGCGCTTCTTATACATACAGCGCCATAAACTTTAGACAGGAAAGAAATGTTCATTTTGGCAGCTTACCTTATTTGTGGCTGTTTTCTACTTCGGACTTCTTCCATTCAAATACTGTGTAGGTATGTACAATATATGAACAACCTGCAACACTTACATGACGTAATGTCTGTAGTGCTGTGATCCTTTCTACTGTGTCACAGCAATTATATTTATTTATTGTCTAGATATATGTGAGAGGTTTTTAACTTTTCAATATATTTTATTTTAAAAATGTTATTAAACACTTTTTAGTCCCATTAGGGGACTGGAACATGCGATTGCTGACAGAAAACACTGCAATACTTATATATATTACACCTTTTCACTGTTGAGACTTAAAAGGCCTTAATATACACTAGTCCCAGTAGCATTAACTAGGCCTTGGGTTACCATAGTAACCCATAGCCACCCTACAGTTGTGTTGCTGGGGAGGGATGGAGGGATTCCCTCTAACGGCTTAGATGCCACGTTCATCATTGAGTGTGAAATAAGTTAAGCAGCTGGCATCTGATCCCTGAAGGTGGATGTCTGCTATGTAACACATTGGGCACCCTCCGTGCTTGGAGCGGGCTTGGCTCCCAAACATGTACAACCTTTATTATGAAGGGGTTAATGAAATAACCAGCATTTTAGTTGTGTAATTTCCAGAGATGTAATTTCTACCAATATCTATAATAAAGCCCCAATGACCCGTATGTCATCACTACAAGCGCTTCAGTCATTGAGGAATAACGATCACTACTTACACCTACATATTAGTCTATTGTGGACTGACTGCTCCTTATAGAACCGTTTCCTTAGATAAACATGAAATAGATAAGGGTCCTCAATGAATACCATATAGGCCAAATAACTCAGTAGGAAATCGTTACTTGTGTATCGGCCCATTTGAGGAAAATACAGCAATGTCATATTTCTATATTAAAGGGTTTTCTGGTTCGGTGACGTTTTTCATGTTTCCTCTTTCTGTTCTCTGGATAGGTGATACCTGATAGATCGGTGAGGGTCCGACTGCCGGCATCCCCACCAATCACCACAATGGTAGTGCTGAAGTTGGCAGAATTAATTGAGCGTCGGCTGTACATACACACTGCTGCTCCATTTATTGCAGTAGGACTGCTAAAGGTGGCCATTTGAACGTCTTTAAAGCCATTATTCTGATGATCAATGGGAGGGGGTTCCCAGCAGTAGGACCCCCACTGATCGATCGATTTTCAAAAAATGTCACCGAATTGGAAAACCCTTTTAACTTTATTATTTCAAGTCTCAATGGCTATTCAGTGTGTGTGTATACATATATTATTGTTCTGTATATAATAGTCACACCAATATACTACATGTAGAATTAGGCCGCCTGCACACGGCCGTGAAGGGCTTCGCCGCGGAATATTCCACGGCGAAGCCCGTCATGGCGCCCCCCAGAGACCCCATACTTATCAGCGAATCTGGTGTTCTGGGTCCCGCATGACGCTTCGGCGTGACGAGCACGCATCGTCATGTGACACGCCGGCCACGTCACAAGACACGCCCACAGCGTCGCATGACGCGGCCGGCCATGTCATATGACGCGCGGCGGCGATGGGCGGAGAGGCGATTTCACGCTATCTTCCGCTGTGCTACAGCGGAAGATAGTGTGAGCGGAAGGCTTCCATTGACTGCAATGGAAGCCGGCCGCGTGTACACCCGCGGCAAATAGAGCATGCCGCGGGTGAGGACGGGAGATTTCACGGTGCGGAATTCCGCACCATGAGCATTGAGCTATTAGGTTCAATAGAACCTAATAGCTGCGGGCAACGCGGCGGATTTTTGCCGCATATTATGTGGCGGAAATCTGTCCGTGGGAAGGAGGCCTAATCGTCCAAATCCTCCTGGAGCATTAGGGTATATCACATGGGACAAGAATGATTTTCGGTGTGGACTTTGCGCAAGGTGAATCAGCAGCATTTACAATATAAGCCATGGGGATGAGAGTTTAGCAAATCTCCCCCGCAGAGTGCAGACGATCTCCCCGAGGGATACGCTGTGGACTTTATATCCGCAGCAGGTTAACTATGTGCTGCAGATTTCACCTTTTTGAATCCAAAGTGTGAAATCTGCGGCAAGTCCACCCAAAATGCAAGACAAAATCTATAACATTAAACTGTGAATTAAATGACTGCTAATCTTTGTGTGACTTGGTTGCTTACGGCTCCAGGTGACCCCCTCGCTGGCGCTCCTTGAGGCTGACGCTGCGGCCGGCACTGGCTTCCCCGCGGACAGCTGCAGATCACTGGTCCTATCAGGTAATAATCCAGTCCTTAATGTCTGTTCCTTCTGTCCTCCAATCCAACGTATTGGGCCCCTAGTTGGGTCTCCGCTGCGCTCTTTGTCTGCCTGGTCTTTGCTACAGGATAGATCTCCTTGGACTATGACTTTCTGTTGCCTCTTCTTTCTTCTTCATCTGCCACTGTCACCATTTCTCCTCTTCTGGCTTCTCCAGCTGTTCCTGGCAAAATCCAATCCAGTAGGGTTAGCTTCTTGTCAGCAGCAGCAACAGTTCTCATCTGGCTTCAAGATGGCGTCTGACTGACCAACTGCCACTTTTTCTTCTGGAAGCTCCGCCCACTTCAAGCTCCGCCCACTTCACTGCACTACACAGAGGATAACTGTTATGTCTTGTCTCACAAGAGCTAAATTAAAGGGCCCATGTCGCTCCATTACAATATATATATATATATATATGAATGTAAATGATGATAGTGCAAGGACTGATTATCACTGGTTAAGCTTGTACAATGCATGTATGTTATAAAACAGTATGTTTTATTTCTGGGTTTTCAGTGTTTTTTTCCTTGCATCTCATAAGTTAAAAACTCCCCACAGTGAGATCTCAGCTTTAGGGCTCATTCATACGGGCGCATGCTATTTTGGTCTGTGTGTAATTTGTGCTTTTTTTCACTTGTGCAAAAAAAAGGCCCAACTGATGTCCGCTCTTCTTCACACGGTCTTCTGGCATAAATGCAGTGAATATGCATTTGACAGCCGTAGGATAGTTTTTTTTATGCATCTATAGATTTGAATGTGCAATTTTGGTGTGTAAATATGGAATAAAATAAGACATGCTGAAAAACACCGCACACATGAATACACCAATGCAAATCAATGGTGTTGTAGGTTGTCCGTATTATGTCCATTAAATATATGAGGTTTCAAGCTGGGTTTACACATTCTGGTTAAAAAAACGTAACCGCTGCGCAGTTGTTTGGGGTTTTCAATTGATAGTTAATGACTGTGTGATTTAGTAAATAAATTACTGTAATATCGGGAAGAGGTGGGGCGTTAACCACCGACATGGAGAAACATCTCTGAGAGGAGTTCCCAAATTCAATATCCTGGCCTTCTGTTGGCATCCGCTGCCTCTTATCATCCAGTACTTACTGTTGCTGCCCTGGATCAGCCTCGCCCTCGATCTGTGGTGGAGCTTCAAGGACCAGCTGCCCATATCTCGCACTGCGGTCCAATACGGCTTAGCCACATGTCAGCTAAATGACTGTGTATATGTGTATATACATATATATATTATCTATCTATATATAGATGCATATATAGCGATATAGTTAGTTATCTGTGGCAAAAAAAAAAAATGCATACCGTACGTTTAACTTCTTAGGCCAAGTCGATGATTATTATCATCCAAGCAGTTATTTTCCTGTTACTATAGCAATTATACTCTTGTATATAGGAGACAGTATTCTAGTAGTTATATTATTGTATATAGGAGACAGTATTCTAGTAGTTATATTATTGTATATAGGAGACAATATTCTTGTAGTTATATTCTTTTACATAGGAGACAGCATTATAGTAGTTATATTCCTGTACATAGATGGCAGTGTTCTAGTAATTATATCTTTGTACATAGTAGACCATATTCTAGTAGCTGCATTCTTCTACATAGGGGACAATATTCTAGTAGTTATATTCTTGTACATAGAGAACAGTATCCTAGTAGTTATATACTTGTACATAGGAGACAGTATTATAGTAGTTATATTCTTGTACATAGGAGACAGTATCCTAGTAGTTATAGTCTTGTGCATAAGAGACAGTATACTAGTAAATATATTCCTGCTAATAGGTGAAAGTATAGTAGTAGTTATATTCTTGTACATAGCGGGCAGTATTATATTAGTTATATTCTTGTATGTAACAGACAGTATTCTAGTAGTTATATTCTTGTACTTAGGAGACAGTATTCTAGTAGTTATATTCTTGTACATAGGGGACAGTATTCTAGTAGTTATATTCTTGTACACAGGGGGGGAACAGTATTCTAGTAGTAATATTCTTGTACATAGGAGACATTAGTAAAGTAGTTATATTTTTGTACATAAGGGGCAGTTCTATAGTAGTTATATTCTTCTACGTAGTTATATTTTAGTAGTTATATTCTTGTACATAGGGGGCAGTATTATATTAGTTATATTCTTGTATGTAACAGACAGTATTCTAGTAGTTATATTACTTTATATAGGGGGCAGTATTCTAGTAATAAAATCTTTGTACATAGTAGTCCGTATTCTAGTACTTATATTCTTGTACATGAGACAGTATTATAGTAGTTGCATTCTTGTACATACGGGGCAGTACTGTAACAGTTATATTCTTGTACATAGGGGACAGTATTATAGTAGTTATATTCCTGTACTTAGTGGGCAGTACTATAGTAGTTAGATTCTTGGGTACTGGTGTATCTTGTCTCCACCACGAAAATGGGTGTAGACCAGGGATTGTGCTGTGGAAGGTATAGGGAACACCTACAGCTGCTGATTGGCTTGGCTCCTGTCTCTGCTGTGCTATGCCTCCTTTTCAGCTTCAAGCGGCTTCACCACTGGGCTCCTTGCAATGCCCCCAGCTGTGACATCATGGGATGGCTTCGCCTGTGTTCAGTGGGAGCAGCATCAGCACCGTAGAGGGGAAGGGGTATGGAGTGGCGTAATAAATACCTTATTTGACAGCAGCACTCCACAATGCCCCTGAAATAAAGGGGGTGCGAGATAACTGACCACTGTATGCAGGCAGTCAGCTGTGAGGTAACCACTGCTTGGTATCTGTCAGCTGTGAGATAACTGGCCACTGTATGCAGGCAGTCAGCTGTGAGGTAACCACTGTATGCAGACTGTCGGCTGTGGGGTAACTGGAGGATGAGGCTGTGATGACCGGAGGAACAGAGATGGTTATTAATGGTTACCGGGACGCTGGTGTTTCCTCAGTGTAACTAGTTAGGTGGTTGTTAGACATCCTTGGGGCGCCTCACTACCTCGGTGTAACTGGTCAGGTGGTTGTTAGACATCCTTGGGGCCCCTCACTACCTCGGTGTAACTAGTGAGGTGGTTGTTGGACATCCTTGGGGCGCCTCACTACCTCGGTGTAACTAGTTAGGTGGTGGTTAGACATCCTTGGGGCGCCTCACTACCTCGGTGTAACTAGTTAGGTGGTTGTTAGACATCCTTGGAACGCCTCACTACCTCGGTGTAACTAGTTAGGTGGTGGTTAGACATCCTTGGGGCCCCTCACTACCTCGGTGTAACTAGTGAGGTGGTTGTTAGACATCCTTGGGGCGCCTCACTACCTCGGTGTAACTAGTTAGGTGGTTTATAGACATCCTTGGGGCGCCTCACTACCTCGGTGTAACTAGTTAGGTGGTTGTTAGACATCCTTGGGGCGCCTCACTACCTGGATGTGTGTTTACATTTATGGGATCGAGGTAATGGAGAGCTGTGGGTACTGCCATGAGGGCTCATATTGTGCCGCTCTCATCCATTTATGGTTGTTTTAGTCAGAAATCAGTACAAATTCCTTGCATCCAGGAAATAGTTTCCTGCAATAGGGCAAGACTCCAGTGAGCCTCTCATATTGGAAGTAGGCCCGGCTCAATAAAGAAGGATCCCGGTACGGCTTATATGTGCATGAGTTAAAGGGACCCGGCTGTGAAGGGGTTAATAAGTTAATTTCAGCTGTTTATGATCCTGAGGTAGTTAAATTGCTAATCACATAGATGAGGGCAGAGTTGCCGGTCATTTTGATACCCCCCTTTTTTCAATTTGAGGTTGTCCCCTTTAAGGGTGATACCACAGAAGGAGTCTATCCTCTCAGTGATTTATCATCTATCTTACCCCAAGCAGTCTTCTCTGAATGCTGAGGCGCTCCTGAGCTGCTGGCATTAAGATATGCATCATGTGACTACATTGGCTTTGATATGGCACTTCGGTCATGTGATGCAGTATTCGGATAACTTCTTATTGGTTGGGGTTTTAATCCTTTGGTTTCCGGTTTGGCGTTACCGATGGGATCTAAGGCATCCTACTATTATTTAGGACTATCCTTATTTTTAGAGTAGGTGGGAGGAAGGAATCTCCGGATGTTGGTGTAATACACTACTTAGATGATTGTTGTTTATGGGGCATCAGGGTAATAAGGGGTGCACAAGTTTTAGAGGGCATGTGGTCAGGATGGAGGATTTTGGGGGTGCTGCTGGCGAACGGAAAAAATCCCATGGCCATGTACTCGGTTGGAATTTTTAGGTATTCAATTGATAGCATTGTGATGGTTGTTCTAATTGCCAATGTCAGGGGTGTATAGTTTATGGGTTTAATTAGTCAGACATTACGTATGAAGGACGATTACATGGAGGGAGTTGCAGCCATTAGCAGGTCGGTCCTGTTTGGCTTCACAGGTGATTATTATTGGTCCAGGTATTCCCGCAAGTTATGTGTGGTGATGTGCGACTGGAAGGCCCATACATCGCATGCGCAGATATCAAGGGAGCTAAAGCAGGATCTAGTGGTATGGTTGGTATCTGTGACTTTAATGGTCAGTCAGCTTGGTGATGGGAGTTTGTGGAAGCGGAGGAGTTATCATTAGTGGATAATGGTTATGGAGTGATTGTTGGTAAGAGCCGGTCGGCAGGAGTTAGTTCGTATACTAATCAGATTATGTCTAACATATAACCTCTTATTGAGGGTTAGAGATGGTCAGTGTGAGATTAATGCGGCTGCTATTTCATAGTCTTGTTTGCTGATGCAGCAATTCAGGGAAGAAGAGTCCAACATTTAGGATGCAGCTCATATAGCTCAGTTTGGAAGGTATTGTTGGGTATGGCTTTCTTTCAAAGATGGTATAATGTGGTACCTATTAATTCTGTTTTTCAGGTAGAGCGATTGATCAGGGGCTGTAGGGCAGTAGCGTATGCCGCTGATCAGGGGCTGCAAGGCAGTAGTGTACGCCACTGATCAGGGGCTGTAAGGCAGTAGTGTACGCCGCTGATCAGGGGCTGTAAGGCAGTAGTGTACGCGCTGATCAGGGGCTGTAAGGCAGAAGTGTACGCCCCTGATCAGCGGCTGTAAGGCAGTAGTGTACGCCGCTGATCAGGGGCTGTAAGGCAGGGCAGTAGTGTACGCCGCTGATCAGGGGCTGTAAGGCAGTAGTGTACGCCGCTCATCAGGGGCTGTAAGCCAGTAGTGTACGCCGCTGATCAGGGGTTGTAAGGCAGTAGTGTACGCCGCTGATCAGGGGCTGTAAGGCAGTAGTGTACGCCGCTGATCAGGGGTTGTAAGGCAGTAGTGTACGCCGCTGATCAGGGGCTGTAAGGCAGTAGTGTACGCCACTGATCAGGGGCTGTAAGGCAGGGCAGTAGTGTACGCCGCTGATCAGGGGCTGTAAGGCAGTAGTGTACGCCGCTGATCAGGGGCTGTAAGGCAGGGCAGTAGTGTACGCCGCTGATCAGGGGCTGTAAGGCAGTAGTGTATGCCGCTCATCAGGGGCTGTAAGGCAGTAGTGTACGCCGCTGATCAGGGGTTGTAAGGCAGTAGTGTACGCCGCTGATCAGGGGCTATAAGGCAGTAGTGTACGCCGCTCATCAGGGCTGTAAGGCAGTAGTGTACGCCGCTGATCAGGGGCTGTAAGGCAGTAGTGTACGCCGCTGATCAGGGGCTGTAAGGCAGTAGTGTACGCCGCTGATCAGGGGCTGTAAGGCAGTAGTGTATGCCGCTGATCAACGCTCTGCTATCACATTTAGCTTACTAGGGAAGTTGGTAAAAGTTGCAGTTTAATAAAAATAAAAAAAAAACTCAATGTAAATAGTGTCCACGCAGCTATACATGGCAAAAGTAAGATCTTATGGAGCAATTAGTAGAAGACCCTGTATTGTTTTCGGGAAGACGGGGATGATGGAGAATCATTATCTTTTAATCTTTAGCTTTTAATGTATAATGGTGCTTAAAAACTGTTTACAGGTGCGGTTTTATTGAAGAAAAAGGTAGACAGATGGGGTTCATCTCGGTGTAAGTTGTACATGTGCCTGAATAATATGGTGTACTAATTCTTCTTTCATTCTAGGAATTAAGAAAAGTATTGTGTGGATTGTTGGACACTCCTTTGTGTACTGGGCTTGGAGAAGGGCGGCGGATCACTGCTATTCCGAAAATTTGGGATTGTACAGATCACAGTTTGCGGTAATAGATGTATGAGGTGGAGTGGATTAATGGCTGAACTGATCTATAAAGAGTCACATGGGCTTAGAAAGTCACGTGGGCCCTGTCCAGATGTTTTAATTTTACACTTAGGGGGTTAATGACATAGAAGAGAACACATTGATGTGGCGTGGGACATTGAAAGGGAGATGTGGAGCATTGAAACTAGGTTCCGGATACAGTGATAGTTTTTGTTTTCCAGATTTTGTACCTCGATTATTATGGTCATTGCCGAGGTCTGTATATAGCGAGAGAATTTGGAGAAGGGTAACCCGATGGTAGAGAGCTCATGCCAGGAGTGGATTTTTTTTCTTTTATATATACTGATTTGGAAGGTTTTGGTCTAGGCTTCCATAGGAATGATCTAGTATACTTGTCAGAGATTGAGTTGGATATTTTTAACATGGATTTGTGTAGATGACTGAGGAGGCTGCGGGTGTTGAGGGGGCCATGTCATTAGTGGATGCCATGGCCTGGTGGGGGATTGTCGCCCGCATTAGGCGGGTGGGCAGGTAAACTTGGGAGAGTTA